>NC_092110.1:39735443-40040443 GCF_045679555.1 Salvelinus alpinus | reverse complement strand
ACTCAGGAGTCAGGGTATCCTACTACATAATAACTGTACCTGTAATCAGTCACATTACCAGCTAAAATATTTTAATCAGATTACAGATACTTTTGGAAAAACTAGATGATTACTTCTTGGATTACATTTAAAATGCTCTCTCTCTCTCTCTCTCTCTCTCTCTCTCTCTCTCTCTCTCTCTCTCTCTCTCTCTCTCTCTCTCTCTCTCTCTCTCTCTCTCTCTCTCTCTCTCTCTCTCTCTCTCTCCCTCTCTCAATTTTCAATTCAATTCGCTTTATTGGCATGACGTAACAATGTACATATTGCCAAAGCTTATTTTTGATATTTACAATATAAAAATAAATACAAATGAGAATCAAAATTGTCAATGGGACAACAGTAACAACAATAACCAAGGGTCAAAATAACCATACATTCAACAATAACAATAAGCATACAGTAGAGGACATGTGCAGGTTGATTGGTCTGTCAGACACTGACCCTCATCTTATGGCAGGCAGCAATGTTGTGCGCTGCCAACCCACAGCTCTCTGCGTCCTCCCCTAACAGGACGGGTAGCCTATCCTCATCAGAGAGGTCTTTGAAACCTTGAATAAGGGTTTCAAATTTGGGAAAATGACACTCTCTAATTGTTTTATATTTTTTACATTTTGTCAGGGAATGCAGCTCCGTCTCAGGTTCTGCTGTTGTGCAGTGGTTGCACAGCCTTTTCTCTACAAGGAGCCAGGTTTTCCTGTGTCTACCCTTCTCAATGGCAAGACTGTGCTCACTGAGCCTGTACTTTGTCAAGGTTTTTCTAAGGTTTTGATCAGTTTTTATGGTCAAATATTTAGCCACGGTGTACTGTCGATTTAGGGCCAGATAGCACTGCATTTTGCTTTGTGTTTGTGCTTGTGTTTCCCAATAAGCAATGTAGTTTTGTTTTGACTGTGTTGTAATTTGGTTTATTCTGATTGATTGGATGTTCTGGTACTGGGCTTCAGTGTGTTAGTAGAACAGGTTTGTGAACTCAGCCCCAGGACCAGCTGGATGAGGGGACTCTTTTCTTTGCTCAGCTCTTGGCATTGCAGGGCTTGGTAATGATATGAGAGGGGGTCACAGTATTTTATATGTTTCCAAAACTTAATTGCTCTTTTTTGAGTTTTTATTATTAGTGGATATTGGCCTAATTCAGCCCTGCATGCATTGTTTGTAGTTTTCCTCTGGACATGTAGGATAATCTTACAGAACTCTGCATGCAGGGTTTCAATGGGGTGTTTGTCCCATTTGATGAAATCTTGTTTTGCAAGTGGACCCCACACCTCGCTGCCATAAAGTGCAATTGGTTCAATGACATATTCAATTAGTTTTAGCCAAATTTTTATAGGTATTTCAATTTGAATTTGCTTTTTACTGGCGTAGAATGCCCTGCGTGCTTTCTCTCTCAGTTCATTCACTGCCTCATTAAGGTGTCCAGTTGAGCTTATTTTTAAACCTAAGTAATTGTAGTGTGTACAGTACTCTATATATTTGTACCAATTGAGAACTTTGGTCTAATTCCCTGAAATCTGGATCTTCTCTGGAAAATCATTATTTTAGTCTTTTTGGGGTTTACTGCCAGGGCCCAGGTCTGGCAGTACTGCTCTAGCAGGTCCAGGCCCTGCTGTAGGCCATGTGCTGTGGGTGACAGCAGGCATAGGTCATCTGCGAAGAGTAGGCATTTAACTTCTGAATTGTGGAGACTAACACCAGGGGCTGAGGATTTTTCTAGAATAGTGGCCAATTCGTTAATGTAAATATTGAAGAGTGCAGGGCTCAGATTGCAACCCTGGCGAAGGCCCTGTCCCTGGTTAAAGAATTCTGTTAATTTCTTACCAATTCTAATGTTGCACGTATTGCCAGTATACATTTATTTAATTATGTCATATGTTTTACCCCCTACACCACTTTCAATAACTTTGTAGAACAGTCCTGTATGCCAAATAGAATCAAATGCTTTTTGGAAGTCGATAAAGCAAGCGTATATTTTTGTATTATTTTGGTGGACATGTTTATCTATCAGGGTGTGTAGGGTGTAAATATGATCAGTTGTGCGATGTTTTGGTATAAATCCAATTAGGCTTTTACTCAAGACATTGTGCTTATTAAGGAAGTTTAGAACTCTTACATTTATAATACTACAGAAAACCTTCCCCAGGTTACTGTTCACACAAATGCCTCTGTAATTGTTAGGGTCAAATTTGTCTCCGTTCTTAAAGATTGGGGTTATGAGTCCTTGATTCCAGATGTCAGGGAAATAACCTACACTCAGGATCAAATTAAACATTTTTAATATAGCCAATTGAAATTTTGCACTCGTGAGTTTGAGCATCTCATTTAGGATGCCATCAGGTCGCATGCCCTTTTAAATTTGAGATCCTGAAGTTTCTTATAGAGCTCCTGGTCAGTAATTGGGGAGTCCATTGGATTTTGATTGTCCTTTATAGCTTTTTCTAATCCATTCAACTTCTCATGCATTTGGCGCTGTTCTGGGTTTGTGTCAATTTGAACGGTGTTGTAGAGTGTTTTAAAATGGGTTGTCCATATGTCACCATTTTTTATCGCTAATTCCTCTTGTTTAGATTTTTAAAAGTTTTTTCCAATTTTGCCAGAAGTTGTTTGTGTTTATGGACTCCTCAATTAGTGTCAGCTGCTTGCTGTTGTACTGTGCTTTTTTGGTTCTGAGTGTACGTTTATAGAGTTTTAAAGTCTCTCTCTCTCTCTCTCTCTCTCTCTCTCTCTCTCTCTCTCTCTCTCTCTCTCTCTCTCTCTCTCTCTCTCTCTCTCTCTCTCTCTCTCTCTCTCTCTCTCTCTCTCTCTCTCTCTCATTTTGACACCATTCTGTTTTCTCTATGACATTCAATTCAGCTTTGAAAAAAGGTGCGAGTTTAAGTTTGTTCTACCTGAGTGAGTCTGACCACCAATCAGAGACCACTCTGATGACACACCAAATGATGACCACCAATCAGAGACCACACCAAATGATGACCACCAATCAGAGACCACTCTGATGACACACCAAATGATGACCACCAATCAGAGACCACTCTGATGACACACCAAATGATGACCACCAATCAGAGACCACTATGATGACACACCAAATGATGACCACCAATCACAGACCACTAGGATGACACAACAAATGATGACCACCAATCACAGACCACTAGGATGACACACCAAATGATGACCACCAATCAGAGACCACTAGGATGACACACCAAATGATGACCACCAATCAGAGACCACTAGGATGACACACCAAATGATGACCACCAATCAGAGACCACTATGATGGCACACCAAATACTTTGATGGATCCTTTGTGTCTTCTTCTAATCCCTCTTAAGGGGAAAGTAATCAAAAAGTAAAAGTAATCCGATTACCTGAGTTTGAATAATCAGATTACATTTAGAAAGTAATTTACCAAACCTTGTAAATACTGAACCACACACACACACACACACACACACACACACACACACACACACACACACACACACACACACACACACACACACACACACACACACACACACACACACACACACACACACACACACACACACACACACACACACACACACACACACACCCACACACACACACACGCACACAAACACACACACACACACACACACACAGCTCCAGCATGACACAAAGAGTGAAGACCTTGAGAAAGGTGAAAGTACCCAGACAAGTCAGTTACCAACACTAGGGGTTGTTTAACTATAGCGAGGATACTTACTCGCTTCCACCATGTTCCAGCTGGTCAGCAGAAGGGTAACGAGGCTCAATGAGACAGCACCATCAGCAGGCATGTTCCCCCCTCCCTCTCTCTCTCTCTCTCTCTCTCTCTCTCCTCCTCCTTCGCCACCAGATCACATTGCAAACAATTCCCTCACCCACATCTGTTGATCTTTTTGAAAGAAAAAAAGAAAAAAGAAATAGCGTTAGTGTGATTGGTTTTCCTGGAGGGGAAAAACGTTGCTGTAACGGGAATGTCGGTCCACAAGGACTCACGGTTATGAATCGATTCCGGTCAGTGGTCCGCTGTGGACAACAGCACAGCTCGATATCCGGCGGTGAATGATGTTAACATCCGTGATGTTGCTTCTAAGCCGGGTTGAAACAGCCGTTGTGTATTTTTGAGAGAATGTAAACGGAAGGAAAAGAGGAGAGTGGGAAGAAGAGAGAGAGGAGGAGACAGCTGTTGCTCCCGTTGGGCGTTTCAGAACCACGGTCAGCGCCCACTAGCCGTACACGTTCACCAGTTCACAGACAGAAAGGAGGGGAGAGGTAAAGGGATAAAGAAGAGGAAGGGAGGAGGAGGAGGAGGAGGAGGAGGAGGAGGAGATATCTTGTCGTCTGTCTCCAGGGTTTGGCAGTTTACCGTTCAGCCTGCATAGCACGAGAGGATCCAGGGCATCCTACTGACAAGCGTGTTCTTCCGCGAGTCCCAGGAGACACGCTGGCACGCAAATATTTCTTTCATCTACTGCCCGGTTTGTTAAATCTTGCATACACAACGGTAAATCTCTCTCTCTCACTTTCTCTCATAAATCAGACCTGATTCCTCTGCAGAGAGTGAGCAGGCGTGTGGATGATGGACCCAGAGCCATATATAAATATATCTGTATGGTTTTGGGATGGCCTATTTTCTCAGATCACATGAGAAAAATATAATATAGCAATCATTGACGTGTGTGTGTGTGCTTGTGTGTGTGTGTGTGTGTGTGTGTGTGTGTGTGTGTGTGTGTGTGTGTGTGTGTGTGTGTGTGTGTGTGTGTGTGTGTGTGTGTGTGTGTGTGTGTGTGTGTGTGTGTGTGTGTGTGTGTGTGTGTGTGTGTGTGTGTGTGTGTGTGTGTGTGTGTGTGTGTGTGTGTGAGAGAGAGAGAGAGAGAGCGCAATAAACTTTGTCTCAGACTGGTTGATATCTGCATGTCTCAAAGGTCACTTAGTGGAGCAAGAGAGAGACCTTTGTCCATGGCTTATGTTTAGTGTCGCTGTGTGTGTGAGAGCAGAGAGAGAGAGAGAGAGAGAACAAGAGAGAGACCTTTGTCCATGGCTCATGTTTAGTGTCGCTGTGTGTGTGAGAGCAGAGAGAGAGAGAGAGAGAGAGAGAACAAGAGAGAGACCTTTGTCCATGGCTCATGTTTAGTGTCGCTGTGTGTGTGAGAGCAGAGAGAGAGAGAGAACAAGAGAGACAGACTGACAGACATTTAAAACACTGGCCTAACTCTTCGTCTTTTGACCCACAGCATTCTTTAACAATGGCGAAAAGGGACTTCAGTGAGACCTCAGACACGTGCAGCTGGGAGGTAAGAGATCTGGAGAGAGGTGCCACTTTGTGCTTATGGTTATCCACAAGGGGCTCTGGTCAAAATACAGGGTGCCATTTTAGCCACAGATCACTCTGTCTGGTCTCCAACTCCCATGATGCTTCTGTGTCAGTCGCCAGATTACGAGCCATGGTTTCCTGTGTCGGAGAAGTCCAACCCCCTGACTCGTGACATCGACAAGGCCTCGCCCAATCATATTGTCCGTCTGCTGGCAGCCTGCGACGCACAGATGTTCCAAACGGACACAGGAACCATCTACCAGGTCAGGGGTCAGGGGTCAGGGGTCAGGGGTCAGAGGTTAGAGAGGGCTCAGGTAGGAGCAAGGCTCTGGGAAAGAACAGTCATCCACCCTTAACATAACTTTCTGGACCTTTGCAACAACACACTCACCTTGTGTGTGTGTGTGTGTGTGTGTGTGTGTGTGTGTGTGTGTGTGTGTGTGTGTGTGTGTGTGTGTGTGTGTGTGTGTGTGTGTGTGTGTGTGTGTGTGTGTGTGTGTGTGTGTGTGTGTGTGTGTGTGTGCGCGCGCGTGTGTGTGTGTGTGTCAGAGGCTGTTCAGTGACAGTGTGGTGCGGACCATGCTGGAGGTGGCCAGGACGGTGGAGCAAATTCTCAGGGTGAAACACTCTTCTCTGTACAGACACATTCTATACACATACAGATACATTCTATAAACATACAGACACATTCTATACACATACAGACACATTCTATACAGGCACAGACACCTTCTATACATGTACATACACATTCTATACATGTACAGACACATTCTATACATGTACAGACACATTCTATACATGTACATACACATTCTATACACATACAGATACATTCTATAAACATACAGACACATTCTATACAGGCACAGACACATTCTATACATGTACATACACATTCTATACAGGTACAGACACATTCTATAAACATACAGACACATTCTATACAGGTACAGACACATTCTATACACATACAGATACATTCTATAAACATACAGACACATTCTATACAGGTACAGACACATTCTATACATGTACAGACACATTCTATAAACATACAGATACATTCTATAAACATACAGACACATTCTATACAGGTACAGACACATTCTATACATGTACAGACACATTCTATACAGGTACAGACACATTCTATACACATACAGATACATTCTATAAACATACAGACACATTCTATACAGGTACAGACACATTCTATACATGTACAGACACATTCTATACACATACAGATACATTCTATAAACATACAGACACATTCTATACAGGTACAGACACATTCTATACATGTACAGACACATTCTATAAACATACAGATACATTCTATAAACATACAGACACATTCTATACATGTACAGACACATTCTATAGAGGTACAGACACATTCTATAAACATACAGACACATTCTATACATGCACAGACACATTCTATACATGTACAGACACATTCTATACATGTACAGACACATTCTATACAGGTACAGACACATTCTATACATGTACAGACACATTCTATACAGGTACAGCCACATTCTATAAACATACAGACACATCCTATACAGGTACAGACACATTCTATAAACATACAGACACATTCTATACATGTACAGACACATTCTATACACATACATACACATTCTATAAACATACAGACACATTCTATACATGTACAGACACATTCTATAAACATACAGACACATTCTATACACATACAGACACATTCTATACACATACATACACATTCTATAAACATACAGACACATTCTATACATGTACAGACACATTCTATACATGTACAGACACATTCTATACATGTACAGACACATTCTATAAACATACAGACACATTCTATACATGCACAGACACATTCTATACACATACAGACACATTCTATACACGTACAGACACATTCTATACATGCACAGACACATTCTATACATGTACAGACACATTCTATAAACATACAGACACATTCTATAAACATACAGGCACATTCTATACACGTACAGAGACATTCTATACATGTACAGACACATTCTATACATGTACAGACACATTCTATACACATACAGACACATTCTATACACATACAGACACATTCTATACATGTACAGACACATTCTATACACATACAGACACATTCTATACACATACAGAGACATTCTATACATGTACAGACACATTCTATACATGTACAGACAAATTCTATACACGTACAGACACATTCTATACATGTACAGACACATTCTATACATGTACAGACACATTCTATACATGTACAGACACATTCTATACATGTACAGACACATTCTATACACATACAGACACATTCTATACATGTACAGACACATTCTATACACGTACAGACACATTCTATACACGTACAGACACATTCTATACACGTACAGACACATTCTATACATGTACAGACACATTCTATACATGTACAGACACATTCTATACACATACAGACACATTCTATAAACATACAGACACATTCTATACACGTACAGAGACATTCTATACATGTACAGACACATTCTATACACGTACAGACACATTCTATACATGTACAGACACATTCTATACACGTACAGACACATTCTATACACATACAGACACATTCTATAAACGTACAGACACATTCTATACACGTACAGACACATTCTATACACGTACAGACACATTCTATACATGTACAGACACATTCTATACACATACAGACACATTCTATAAACATACAGACACATTCTATACACATACAGACACAAGGAGGTTTTCTGAATTAGAGCTTCTGTTCTTGTATCATGTGTGTGTGTGTGTGTGTGTCTGTGTTTGTATGTGTGTGTGTGTGTGTGTGTGTACGTGTGTGTGTACGTGTGTGTGTGTGTGTGTGTGTGTGTGTGTGTGTGTGTGTGTGTGTGTGTGTGTGTGTGTGTGTGTGTGTGTGTGTGTGTGTGTGTGTGTGTGTGTGTGTGTGTGTGTGTGTGTGTGTGTGTGTGTGTGTGTGTGTGTGTGTGTGTGTGTTTTTGACAGGACCCAGAGGATAGTCTGATTGTGTTGAGTGGTTGTGGAACCTCTGGTCGCCTGGCCTTCCTAATAGCGGTATTTATTACTATATTCCACCATTTTATAATTGTATCATATGTTATATGCAGTTTCTATATGAGATGTGATGTTTTTCCAGTCACGTTTTAACAGATCCCTGAGAGACAGGCAGCAGAAAACTGTTTACTCTTACATCATTGCTGGGGGAGACAGGTGAGAGTTTGAGATATTACACACACACACTCGCTCACACGCAAACGTTCTATGTTCTGTTGTGTTTAATGTTCTGTGTCATGTTGTGTTATATCTAGAACCCTGTGTGTTCTGTGTCATGTTATATCTAGAACCCTGTGTGTTCTGTGTCATGTTATATCTAGATCCCTGTGTGTTCTGTGTCATGTTGTGTTCTATCTAGAACCCTGTGTGTTCTGTGTCATGTTGTGTTCTATCTAGAACCCTGTGTGTTCTGTGTCATGTTGTGTTCTATCTAGAACCCTTTGTGTTCTGTGTCATGTTGTGTTCTATCTAGAACCCTGTGTGTTCTGTGTCATGTTGTGTTATATCTAGAACCCTGTGTGTTCTGTGTCATGTTGTGTTCTATCTAGAACCCTGTGTGTTCTGTGTCTGGTTGTGTTCTATCTAGAACCCTGTGTGTTCTGTGTCATGTTGTGTTATATCTAGAACCATGTGTGTTCTGTGTCATGTTGTGTTATATCTAGTACCCTGTGTGTTCTGTGTCATGTTGTGTTCTATCTAGAACCCTGTGTGTTCTGTGTCATGTTGTCGTTCTATCTAGAACCCTGTGTGTTCTGTGTCATGTTGTGTTATATCTAGAACCCTGTGTGTTCTGTGTCATGTTGTGTTCTATCTAGAACCCTGTGTGTTCTGTGTCATGTTGTGTTCTATCTAGAACCCTGTGTGTTCTGTGTCATGTTGTGTTATATCTAGAACCCTGTGTTCTGTGTCATGTTGTGTTATAACTAGAACCCTGTGTGTTCTGTGTCATGTTGTGTTATATCTAGAACCCTGTGTTCTGTGTCATGTTGTGTTATAACTAGAACCCTGTGTGTTCTGTGTCATGTTGTGTTATATCTAGAACCCTGTGTGTTCTGTGTCATGTTGTGTGTTGAATATTGTATAATGTTCAAATAAAATAAAATAAAATTTTATTAGTCATTAGTGTTTAATATTGTTTAATGTTCAAATAAAAATAAAAGACAATTGTATTAGTCACATGCACAACAGCATTTCACCCTACAGTGAAATGCTTACTTACGAGCCCCTAACCAACAATGCAGTTTCAAAAAAAATACGGATAAGAATAAGAGATAAAATATACATGTAATTAAAGAGCAGTAAAATAGGAATGTGGAGACTATATACAGGGGGGTACCAATACAGAGTCAATGTGGAGGCTATATACAGGGGGTACCGTTACAGAGTCAATGTGGAGACTATATACAGGGGGGTACCGGTACAGAGTCAATGTGCGGGGGCACCGGTTAGTTGAGGTAGTATGTACATATAGGTAGAGGTATTAAAGTGACTGTGCATAGATGGTAACAAGAGAGAGCAGCAGTCGTGTAAAAGGGGAGGGGGATGCAATGCAAATAGTCTGGGTAGCCATTTGACTAGATGTTTTGTAGTCTCATGGCTTAAGGGTAGAAGCTGTTTAGAAGCCTCTTGGACCTAGACTTGGCGCTCCGGTACCGCTTGCCGTGCGGTAGCAGAGAGAACAGTCTATGACTAGGGTGGCTGGAGTCCTTGACAATTTTTAGGGCCTCCCTCTGACACCGCCTGGTATAGAGGTCCTGGATGGCAGGAAGCTTGGCCTCAGTCATGTACTGGGCCGTTCGCACTACCCTCTGTAGTGCCTTGCGGTCGGAGGCCGAGTAGTTGCCATACCAGGCAGTAATGCAACCAGGCAGGATGCTCTCGATGGTGCAGCTGTAGAACTTTTTGAGGCTCTGAGGACCCATGCCAAATCTTTTCAGTCTCCTGAGGGGGAATAGGTTTTATCGTGCCCTCTTCACGACTGTCTTGGTGTGCTTGGACCATGTTAGTTTGTTGGTGATGTGGACACCAAGAAACTTGAAGCTCTCAACCTGTTCCACTGCCCGTCGATGAAAATGGGGGAGTGCTCAGTCCTCTTTTTCCTGTAGTCCACAATCATCTCCTTTGTCTTGATCATGTTGAGGGAGAGGTTGCTGTCCTGGAACCACACGGCCAGGTCTATATATGTGTTTAATGTTCTGTGTTTAATGTTGTGTGTTTAATGTTGTGTTTAATGTTGTGTGTTTAATGTTGTGTGTTTAATATTGTGTTTAATGTTGTGATTAATGTTGTGTGTTTAATGTTGTGTTTAATTTTGTGTGTTGAATGTTGTGTGTTTAAAGTTGTGTGTTTAATATTTTGTGTTTAACGTTGTGTGTTTAATGTTCTAGTTTAACGTTGTGTGTATAATGTTTGTTAATGTTTAGTGTTTGTTCTCTCTGTGTTTCTGTAGAGCCCTGCTCACATCCCAGGAGGCATCAGAGGATGACCCCAAACTAGGCATGCTCACACTGGAGAAGGTCAGGGGTCAGGAATGGGGAGGGGTGTGGTCTAAAAATGGGGAAAATCTTTAAATTCACATGAATGAAATTAATTTCATATCTAGGTTTCTCTCTCTCCCCCCATCGCTCTCTCCCTCTATCTCTCCCTCTATATCTCTCTCTCTGGCTCAGCTATGTGAAGGAAAGAGGCATGTCCTGTTCATCGGCATTTCCTGTGGCCTGTCTGTAGGTTACTCTGCCAACTGTCCAGTCAAAAGATCCAGTCACCAACAGTTGTCCAATCAACTGCTTCATTGTGTCACTCTTGTGTGTGAGTGTGCCCTCTAGGCTCCATTTGTAGCAGGACAGCTGGACTTTTGTCTGAAACACCCTGACATCTACACTCCTGTACTGGTGGGATTCAACCCCGTCACACAGGCCAGGTCAGGCCGTCTTTGCTTTGTGTGCCCATACGTGTACGTGTTTGAGAAGGGAGGAGCATATGTGTCAATACTGATTTTATACTCTGATTTTATGTGTTTGTGTGTCTATGTGAGTGAGTGTGTGTGTACGTATGTGTGTGTGTGTGTGTGTGTGTGTGTGTGCTTGCATGTGTGTGTGTGTGTGTGTGTGTGTGTGTGTGTGTGTGTGTGTGTGTGTGTGTGTGTGTGTGTGTGTGTGTGTGTCTGCTTGCGTGTGTGTGTGTGTGTGTGTGTGTGTGTGCCTGCTTGCGTGTGTGTGTGTGTGTGTGTGTGTGTGTGTGTGTGTGTGTGTGTGTGTGTGTGTGTGTGTGTGTGTGTGTGTGTGTGTGTGTGTGTGTGCGTGTGTGTGCATGCTTGCATGTGTGTGTGTGTGTGTGTGTGTGTGTGTGTGTGTGTGTGTGTGTGTGTGTGTGTGTGTGTGTGTGTGTGTGTGTGTGTGTGCCTGCTTGCGCGCGTGTGTGTGTGTGTGTGTGTGTGTGTGTGTGTGTGTGTGTGTGTGTGTGTGTGTGTGTGTGTGTGTGTGTGTGTGTGTGTGTGTGTGTGTGTGTGTGTGTGTGTGTGTGTGTGTGTGTGTGTGTGTGTGATGTGTGTGTAGGGAGGAGACCATGCCAGGCTACAGTCTGACCTTCAGGGAAGTGGTCCAGAGGATGGAGGAGCGGAGAGGTCAAAGGGCCTCCATCATCAACCCAGCAGTTGGGGTAACGCGTGTTGCCAGGACCGGTAGCTGACTTTGGCAGTTGGGGTAACGCGTGTTGCCAGGACCGGTAGCTGACTTTGGCAGTTGGGGTAACGCGTGTTGCCAGGACCGGTAGCTGACTTTGGCAGTTGGGGTAACGCGTGTTGCCAGGACCGGTAGCTGACTCTGGCAGTTGGGGTAACGCGTGTTGCCAGGACCGGTAGCTGACTTTGGCAGTTGGGGTAACGCGTGTTGCCAGGACCGGTAGCTGACTTTGGCAGTTGGGGTAACGCGTGTTGCCAGGACCGGTAGCTGACTTTGGCAGTTGGGGTAACGCGTGTTGCCAGGACCGGTAGCTGACTTTGGCAGTTGGGGTAACGCGTGTTGCCAGGACCGGTAGCTGACTTGGGCAGTTGTGGTAACGCGTGTTGCCAGGACCGGTAGCTGACTTTGGCAGTTGGCACTGTGGCTCGCTACTTTGTAACATTTGGCCTACGGGATAACGTCATAGACAGCTCAATACTGATCCTACAACTACAAAACTCCTTAGCTTAGGTGTTGGATTACGTAGTTCATTTAAGACGCTCAGGACTGAAACGTCAATATTAGCTACAGGAAAAGGTTTGCAAGGTATGAATGCAGAAGAACGTCATGCAGACATGAGCTCAAGCTTGGAATGAGGTTTGATGATTGTTAGGTGGTTGTAGAATGAGAGCAGCTTGGTAGGCTTCGTCAGAGATGATGTCGCAGGATTGAGAGGAAGATTCTGGACGACTGAAGGATTTTGATGGTTCCGGATGGTTGAAGGATCTTGATGGTTCCGGATGGTTGAAGGATCTTGATGATTCCGGATGGTTGAAGGATCTTGATGATTCCGGATGGTTGAAGGATCTTGATGGTTCCGGATGGTTGAAGGATCTTGATGATTCCGGATGGTTGAAGGATCTTGATGATTCCGGATGGTTGAAGGATCTTGATGATTCCGGATGGTTGAAGGATCTTGATGGTTCCGGATGGTTGAAGGATCTTGATGGTTCCGGATGGTTGAAGGATCTTGATGATTTCGGATGGTTGAAGGATCTTGATGATTCCGGATGGTTGAAGGATCTTGATGATTCCGGATGGTTGAAGGATCTTGATGGTTCCGGATGGTTGAAGGATCTTGATGATTCCGGATGGTTGAAGGATCTTGATGATTCCGGATGGTTGAAGGATCTTGATGATTCCGGATGGTTGAATGATCTTGATGATTCCGGATGGTTGAAGGATCTTGATGGTTCCGGATGGTTGAAGGATCTTGATGATTCCGGATGGTTGAAGGATCTTGATGATTCCGGATGGTTGAAGGATCTTGATGGTTCCGGATGGTTGAAGGATGTTGATGATTCCGGATGGTTGAAGGATCTTGATGGTTCCGGATGGTTGAAGGATCTTGATGATTCCGGATGGTTGAAGGATCTTGATGATTCCGGATGGTTGAAGGATATTGATGATTCCGGATGGTTGAAGGATCTTGATGATTCCGGATGGTTGAAGGATCTTGATGATTCCGGATGGTTGAAGGATCTTGATGGTTCCGGATGGTTGAAGGATCTTGATGATTCCGGATGGTTGAAGGATCTTGATGATTCCAGATGGTTGAAGGATCTTGATGGTTCCGGATGGTTGAAGGATCTTGATGGTTCCGGATGGTTGAAGGATCTTGATGGTTCCGGATGGTTGAAGGATCTTGATGGTTCCGGATGGTTGAAGGATCTTGATGATTCCAGATGGTTGAAGGATCTTGATGATTCCGGATGGTTGAAGGATCTTGATGATTCCGGATGGTTGAAGGATCTTGATGATTCCGGATGGTTGAAGGATCTTGATGATTCCGGATGGTTGAAGGATCTTGATGATTCCGGATGGTTGAAGGATCTTGATTATTCCGGATGGTTGAAGGATCTTGATGATTCCGGATGGTTGAAGGATCTTGATGATTCCGGATGGTTGAAGGATCTTGATGATTCCGGATGGTTGAAGGATCTTGATGATTCCGGATGGTTGAAGGATCTTGATGATTCCGGATGGTTGAAGGATCTTGATGATTCCGGATGGTTGAAGGATCTTGATGATTCCGGATGGTTGAAGGATCTTTATGATTCCGGATGGGTGAAGGATCTTGAAGATTCCGGATGGTTGAAGGATCTTGATGATTCCGGATGGTTGAAGGATCTTGATGATTCCGGATGGTTGAAGGATCTTGATGATTCCGGATGGTTGAAGGATCTTGATGATTCCGGATGGTTGAAGGATCTTGATGATTCCGGATGGTTGAAGGATCTTGATGATTCCGGATGGTTGAAGGATCTTGATTATTCCGGTTGGTTGAAGGATCTTGATGATTCCGGATGGTTGAAGGATCTTGATGATTCCGGATGGTTGAATGATCTTGATTATTCCGGATGGTTGAAGGATCTTGATGATTCCGGATGGTTGAAGGATCTTGATGATTCCGGATGGTTGAAGTATCTTGATGATTCCGGATGGTTGAAGGATCTTGATTATTCCGGTTGGTTGAAGGATCTTGATGATTCCGGATGGTTGAAGGATCTTGATGATTCCGGATGGTTGAATGATCTTGATTATTCCGGATGGTTGAAGGATCTTGATGATTCCGGATGGTTGAAGGATCTTGATGATTCCGGATGGTTGAAGTATCTTGATGATTCCGGATGGTTGAAGGATCTTGATGATTCCGGATGGTTGAAGGATCTTGATGATTCCGGATGGTTGAAGGATCTTGAAGATTCCGGAGGAAGGTTGCTTGCTCATTGCAGATCGGAGGGGGGAGATGAAGACTCTGAGTATTGGGGTGGGAGTCCTGGTGGTATCTGCTTCTTGGAACCGAGTTAATCCCCCTTATGGACCCTGGAAAAACAGGGAGAAGGGCAGATGAGAAGGGAGTGGTGGAGGGAGGAGACAGGGGTGGTGGAGGGAGGAGACAAGGGTGGTGGAGGGAGGAGATAGGGGTGGTGGAGGGAGGAGACAAGGGTGGTGGAGGGAGGAGACAGGGGTGGTGGAGGGAGGAGACAGGGGTGGTGGAGGGAGGAGACAGGGGTGGTGGAGGGAGAAGACATGGGTGGTGGAGGGAGAAGACAGGGGTGGTGGAGGGAGGAGACATGGGTGGTGGAGGGAGGAGACAGGGGTGGTGGAGGGAGGAGACATGTGACAATAGATTACGATAACAGGAACTGGATAGTGTGAGTATACAGTGTATTTACAGCCATTGATTGGCGAGGAGAAGAGTAGTAATTGCTTGATTAACAGGAGGGGAGGAGACTTAAATTGTTTCAGGTGTGGTTTTTCCTGGAGAACATTAGTTGTGATACTTAACACCATTTGTAGCAGACTACTTGAATCTCATGAATGTTTACGAGTCATCAGACAGATCAGTGCAGACGACCATTCTGCTTTCTGACGAAAGACAACGAACTTCTGACCTCTTAACCCCTAACCTCTTAACCGTGTGCGTTGTAGCCCGAGGCCATCAGTGGTTCCTCCAGAATGAAGGGGGGCAGTGCCACCAAGATCCTACTGGAGTCCATCCTGGCAGCCGCACACACAGCTGCCTTTACCAACACACACGTCACACGCAGGTTTTAGTCACACACACACACGCATCTCTCACACCAGCAAACAAACAAACGTGCACGTTAAGTATATTGAAAACACAGAAATACATCCATAAACTGTGTTTCAGCCGTGTGTGTATCTGTGTGTATCTGTGTGTGTATCTGTGTGTGTATCTGTGTGTATCTGTGTGTATCTGTGTGTGTATCTGTGTGTATTTGTGTGTATCTGTGTGTGTATCTGTGTGTATCTGTGTGTATCTGTGTGTATCTGTGTGTGTGTGTGTTGGTGTTCTACAGAGTTCTCCTGGACATGATGAGAGGATATGAGAGAGTCTACAGTGTCACCTACAGTCACAGTGATCAGATAGCAACACTGCTACAGACCGCAGGACTCAGGTACGACAACATCAGACAAACCTCAGGAAAACATCAGACAAACATCAGACAAACATCAGGAAAACATCAGACAAACATCAGACAAACATCAGACAAACATCAGACAAACCTCAGGAAAACATCAGACAAACATCAGACAAACATCAGGAAAACATCAGACAAACATCAGACAAACATCAGACAAACATCAGACAAACATCTGACAAACATCTGACAAACATCTGACAAACATCAGACAAACATCAGACAAACATCTGACAAACATCAGACAAACATCAGACAAACATCAGACAAACATCAGACAAACATCAGGCAAACATCTGTGGTTAAAAACACCAAGATAGACCATGTTATTTTGTTGTGTGTGTGTGTGTGTGTGTGTGTGTGTGTGTGTGTGTGTGTGTGTGTGTGTGTGTGTGTGTGTGTGTGTGTGTGTGTGTGTGTGTGTGTGTTTCAGCTTGCAGTGTGGTGGGCGTGTGTGTTACCTGTCCTGGGGGTCTCTAGGTTTAGTGGGACTCATCGATGCCAGCGAGTGTATCCCGACATTCGGAGCAGGTGAGTGTGTTTGAGGAGAGGGAGAGGCGATAGTGGACTAATACAGGGACACGATACAAACCAAACCATAGACACTACATTGGATGTGTGTTAGTGATTGTGAAGTAAATACCCAATTACTATGTGTGTGTGTGTGTGTGTGTGTGTGTGTGTGTGTGTGTGTGTGTGTGTGTGTGTGTGTGTGTGTGTGTGTGTGTGTGTGTGTGTGTGTGTGTGTGTGTGTGTGTGTGTGTGTGTGTGTGTGTGTGTGTGTGTGTGTGTGTGTGTGTGTGTGTGTGTCAGACTATGAGGACATCCGAGGCTTCATCAGTGGAGGATACCAGGACATGGACAACATAGAGGGAGACCTCACATCACTGGTACAGAGCTACTGTTGGCGACATCACTGGTACAGAACTACTGTTGGTGACATCACTGGTACAGAGCTACTGTTGGCGACATCACTGGTACAGAGCTACTGTTGGTGACATCACTGGTACAGAACTACTGTTGGTGACATCACTGGTACAGAGCTACTGTTGGTGACATCACTGGTACAGAACTACTGTTGGTGACATCACTGGTACAGAGCTACTGTTGGCGACATCACTGGTACAGAACTACTGTTGGTGACATCACTGGTACAGAGCTACTGTTGGTGACATCACTGGTACAGAACTACTGTTGGTGACATCACTGGTACAGAACTACTGTTGGTGACATCACTGGTACAGTACTACTGTTGGTGACATCACTGGTACAGAGCTACTGTTGGTGACATCACTGGTACAGAACTACTGTTGGCGACATCACTGGTACAGAACTACTGTTGGTGACATCACTGGTACAGAGCTACTGTTGGTGACATCGCTGGTACAGAACTACTGTTGGTGACATCGCTGGTACAGAACTACTGTTGGTGGCATCACTGGTACAGAGCTACTGTTGGTGACATCACTGGTACAGAACTACTGTTGGTGACATCACTGGTACAGTTTTACTGTTGGTGACATCACCGGTACAGTATTACTGTTGGTGACATCACCGGTACAGTACTACTGTTGGTGACATCCCCGTTACAGTTTTACTGTTGGTGACATCCCCGTTACAGTATTACTGTTGGTGACATCCCCGGTACAGTATTACTGTTGGTGACATCCCCGGTACAGTACTACTGTTGGTGATCTGGCCTGATGCCCTTTCCAGTTTGCAGGATAAATAGTCCCGTTCATCATGAGGCAGGAAAGACTGCCAAGCTGTCAGCTGAAGGGAGACCATGAGTCATGGGCAATGTATTTACAAGAGCGAGAGAGAGAGCTGACACACTTATTCTATTACCATATCTTCTAACTGTGTGTGTGTGTGTGTGTGTGTGTGTGTGTGTGTGTGTGTGTGTGTGTGTGTGTGTGTGTGTGTGTGTGTGTGTGTGTGTGTGTGTGTGTGTGTGTGTGTGTGTGTGTGTGTGTGTGTGTGTGTGTGTGTGTGTTATTGTGTGTGTGTGTGTGTGTGTGTGTTATTGTGTGTGTGTGTGTGTGTGTGTGTGTGTGTGTTTCCAGGGATCCCAGTTCTGTGTAGCCCATGAGGACTTTGTGAGTCTGGTACTGCCTGCTTTAAGTGACAGAGACACCGTCCTACTGCTGTACACATGTCATGGTGAGCCCACTGAGCTAAAGCCTGGGCACTAACACATGTCCTTGGGTCTCAGACAAGGTTACTAATAATTGGTGAGTGTTTGGCCGGGTACAATCCGATCGCTTTTAAAGGAAAGGTTGCACAATATATATTGCACAAATCTAACAACGTAGATTGATTATAATCTATCTAAAACAGCAAAAGTTTATAATTTCACAATTTATCAAACAATTCATATACCAACATTTTGGCTTTGACATCAAGAAAGGGACAGCCTGCTGGTGGCTTCAGTGGTGGAGGCCAAATCTACTGGCCAAATCTACGGACCAATCTACGGACCAATCTACGGGCCAATCTACGGGCCAATCTACGGACCAATCTACGGGCCAATCTACGGGCCAATCTACGGACCAATCTACGGGCCAATCTACGGGCCAATCTACGGGCCAATCTACGGGCCAATCTACGGACCAATCTACGGGCCAATCTACGGGCCAATCTACGGACCAATCTACGGACCAATCTACGGGCCAATCTACGGACCAATCTACGGGCCAATCTACGGGCCAATCTACGGGCCAATCTACCGGCCAATCTACGGACCAATCTACGGGCCAATCTACGGGCCAATCTACGGGCCAATCTACCGGCCAATCTACGGACCAATCTACGGGCCAATCTACGGGCCAATCTACGGACCAATCTACGGGCCAATCTACGGGCCAATCTACGGGCCAATCTACGGGCCAATCTACGGGCCAATCTACGGGCCAATCTACCGGCCAATCTACGGACCAATCTACGGGCCAATCTACGGGCCAATCTACTGACCAATCTACGGGCCAATCTACCGGCCAATCTACGGGCCAATCTACGGGCCAGGGTTCCGGTCTAGAAGCACGGTTATGAGTGCTCATACAGTTTTGCTTCTGTACTGCAGTTTAACTGACGCCCGGTCCAGCAATACAATTTCCATAGACGGCTACATAGAGAAGACAGATGAGAAAATTCCTAAAAAGACACTTTAGCCATTACCTTCGTCCACAAATCATCATTAATATGTACGTACACTGAGTGGACAAAGCATTAGGAACACCTGCTCTTTCCATGACAGACTGACCAGGTGAATCCAGGTGATAATCCCATATTGACGTCACTTGTTAAATCCACTTCTATCAGTGTAGATGAAGGGGAGGAGACAAGTTAAAGAAGGATGTTTAACTTCTACTTCATCACCATCCCGGATCCGGGAGCATCCTCATCAGTAAAAAGCTGACTAGCATAGCCTAGCATAGCGCCACAAGTAAATACTAGCATATAAATATCATGAAATCACAAGTCCAATACAGCAAATGAAAGATACACATCTTGTGAATCCAGCCACCATTTCCGATTTTTTAAATGTTTTACAGCGAAAACACAATATGTATTTCTATTAGCTAACCATAATAGCCAAGCACACAACCGCATATTTTCACCATTTTTCTACCGCATAGGTAGCTATCACAAAACCGACCAAATAGAGATATAATTAGTCACTAACCAAGAAACAACTTCATCAGATGACAGTCTTATAACATGTTATACAATAAATCTATGTTTTGTTCGAAAATGTGCATATTTGAGGTATAAATCATAGTTTTACATTGCAGCTACCATCGTAAATATCACCAAAGCAGCCAGAATAATTACAGAGAGCAACGTGAAATACCTAAATACTCATCATAAAACATTTATGAAAAATACATGGTGTACAGCAAATGAAAGATAAACATCTTGTGAATCCAGCCAATATTTCCGATCTTTTAAGTGTTTTACAGCGAAAACACAATATAGCATTATATTAGCTTACCACAATAGCCAAACACACAACCGCATTAATTCACCGCAAAGGTAGCGATTGCAAAAAAACAGCAAAAGATATAAAATTAATCACTAACCTTGACCAACTTCATCAGATGACAGTCTTATAACATCAGGTTATACAATACACTTATGTTTTGTTCGAAAATGTGCATATTTAGAGCTGAAAACCGTGGTTATACATTGTGAAAATGTAGCAACTTTTAGCAATGTCCGGATATATTTCTAACACTCACCTAATCTGACCAAATAACTCATCATAAACTTTACTAAAAAATACATGTTGGACAGCAAATGAAAGATACACTAGTTCTTAATGCAATCGCCGTGTTAGATTTTTAAAAATAACTTTACCATAACAAACAGCTTACGTTATAGCGAGACAGCGCCCGCAAGAAGGGCGGAAAATAGAACTAAACATTTTCCACAGAAATACGAAATAACATCATAAATGGTTCCTACTTTTGCTGAGCTTCCATCAGAATCTTGTAAAAGGAGTCCTTTGTTTAGAATAAATTGTTGTTTGGTTTTAGAATGTCCTCTTCTCCTGTCGAATTAGCAACCATAGCTGGCTAGCTATGGTTGCTAATTCGACAGGAGAAGAGGACATTGTGGCGCAAACGTGCCCAACTTCACCTGACACAAAGAAAAGAAAATTCCAAAACTCGCAATAAACGTTCAATAAACTGATACAACTCGGTTGAAAAAAACTACTTTATGATGTTTTTATCACATCTATCAAATAAAATCAGAGCCGGAGATATCTACCGTGTATACCGAAAGCTTTTCAGAAGGCAATCTGGGGTTCCTTCTCGCGTCTTCGAAGACAATGAAATTTCCAGACACGTCATTCCAAAAGCTCTTGTTCGACCTCAGATCAAGCTAGACACCCCATTCCACCTCCCACTGCCTGTTGACATCTAGTGGAAGGCGTATGAAGTGCATGTATATCCATAGATTTCAGGCAAATTAATAGGAAGGCCCTGGAACAGAGCCGCGATTTCAAATTTTTCACTTCCTGTCAGGAAGTTTGGTGCAAAATGAGTTCTGTTTTACTCACAGATATAATTCAAACGGTTTTAGAAACTTGAGAGTGTTTTCTATCCAATAGTAATAATAATATGCATATTGTACGAGCTAGAATAGAGTACGAGGCAGTTTAATTTGGGCACGATTTTTTACAAAGTGAAAACAGCGCCCCCCTATTGAGAAAACTTGAGGCAACAGACATGGATTGTTTATGTGTGCCATTCAGAGGGTGAATAGGCAAGACAAAATATTTAAGTGCCTTTAAACAGGGTATGGTAGTAGGTGCCAGGCGCACCGGTTAAGTGTGTCAAAAACTGCAACGCTGCTGGATTTTTCACGCACAACAGTTTCCTGTGTGTATCAAGAATGGTCCACCATCCAAAGGACATCCAGCCAACTTGACACTACTGTAGGGAAAGATTGGAGTCAACATGGGCCAGCATCCCTGTGAGATGCTTTCGACACCTTGTAGAGTCCATGCCCCAACAAATGTAGGCTGTTCTGAGGGCAAAAGGGGGTGCAATGCAATATTAGGAAGGTGTTCCTAATGTTTTGTACACTCAGTGTACTGTATATAGACAGTTCTGACTTTGTGGCTGTGTTATCTAGTGGAAACCATGCGAGCGTGAGTAGATTACCTTGAAAAACACTGGTTGACATCTTGGATGTAGTGTCCAGATCTTATTGTACCTCAGTGAGGCGAATTGGCTAAGTAGGTACTAAAGTGTCCGAAGACTGTCATGTTACGTCGCTAGTCGATGATATAAAAAAAAAACGAAGATATCTATCTAAGTGCACCAGGCCATGCAAAAGGAACTGGCCCACTCGGATCTGGCATCTGGTTGCCCTTGATCATCGCTGTTCCATTGCGTTACACATCGCAGTCATTGGACGAAAGCGTCTTCTGTACAAGGGTAGTTTTGTTTAAGAGACCCAACTCTCAGTCTGAACATTAACACGAGTCGCTCGCGGTTAAGATTATTGTGAGAAATAATTTTCTGAAAACAATAGGTTAAATTACTACACACCTTTTTATAGGGTTAGTGTTCCCACACGGCCGTATCTCCATGTTACAGCGCTTGTTTACGGAAGACAGACGGAAGACAAGAGGCGACCACCTGTGTGTAAGCGTAACTCGGAAAGTGTAGCTGAAATGTAGTTTGGTTATATGGAGGCACCCAAAGCTGTATGGATCTGTACCTGCTGCAGTGTAGTTTAGTAGGATGGAGGCTGTATGGATCTATACCTGCTGCAGTGTAGTTTAGTAGGATGGAGGCTGTATGGATCTGTACCTGCTGCAGTGTAGTTTAGTAGGATGGAGGCTGTATGGATCTATACCTGCTGCAGTGTAGTTTAGTAGGATGGAGGCTGTATGGATCTGTACCTGCTGCAGTGTAGTTTAGTAGGATGGAGGCAGTATGGATCTGTACCTGCTGCAGTGTAGTTTAGTAGGATGGAGGCTGTATGGATCTGTACCTGCTGCAGTGTAGTTTAGTAGGATGGAGGCTGTATGGATCTATACCTGCTGCAGTGTAGTTTAGTAGGATGGAGGCTGTATGGATCTGTACCTGCTGCAGTGTAGTTTAGTAGGATGGAGGCTGTATGGATCTCTACCTGCTGCAGTGTAGTTTAGTAGGATGGAGGCTGTATGGATCTGTACCTGCTGCAGTGTAGTTTAGTAGGATGGAGGCTGTATGGATCTGTACCTGCTGCAGTGTAGTTTAGTAGGATGGAGGCTGTATGGATCTGTACCTGCTGCAGTGTAGTAGGATGGAGGCTGTATGGATCTATACCTGCTGCAGTGTAGTTTAGTAGGATGGAGGCTGTATGGATCTGTACCTGCTGCAGTGTAGTTTAGTAGGATGGAGGCTGTATGGATCTATACCTGCTGCAGTGTAGTAGGATGGAGGCTGTATGGATCTATACCTGCTGCAGTGTAGTTTATTAGGATGGAGGCTGTATGGATCTGTACCTGCTGCAGTGTAGTTTAGTAGGATGGAGGCTGTATGGATCTCTACCTGCTGCAGTGTCGTTTAGTAGGATGGAGGCTATAGCTACCATCGGCCAACAACAGAGTTTTGCTAATAGCCTAAAGTGGCTACGCTAACAGTCAAATATCAAAAATATTTTTTTCTAAAACATTGAGGACTCGGTATGATGTGGGTCTTCACTATCGTATGTGGACAGTGGCTTCACTCCTGTTATGTGTTCACTCACGTGTTCTTCTCTTGACTTCACTTTTCAGAACGCTTTTCCGACATGACTTCGGTCAAATTCGGATAAAATATACATTTGACCCAAAACACAAATGTAAAGTGACATGTCATATTGGGACTTTAAGTTGGAAGTAGGAAACCGATCAGAAGGTTTAACAGCAACCTAATTCTGCCGTCTTCCCTTTATTAAAGGCAATATTCCTGCAATTCCTCAGATTGAATTGCAGCCTCTCTGTCCCAGACAATGTCATCTGTTCTTGTTTAGATGACGTTGGTGATGTAGAGAAGATGGCCCACAGAGTGAGAGAGAAGACCTCCAACCTCCACTCTCTCTATCACGGACTAGAGGGAGACTCCGCTGCTGTACGTCAATCAGTGTGTGTGTGTGTGTGTGTGTGTGTGTGTACGTACATGCGTGTGTTTGTTTTCCTGAGTGATTGCCTGTGTATGTGTGTGTGTGTGTGTTAACTGTGCTGTGTGTTTTCAGGACAGCATTGCTCTCCTGTGTTCATCTGTCCTCAACATAACCTGGCCCTCCTCCTCTACTGTTCACATGGTACAACACATGACTTCAGTCAGTTCAATACAGATCTGCTTTTCTTCTGTTCATTCTCAACCTCTCAACTCATCTCTCCATATTGTTTTCTCTCTCTACCCCCACTCTCTCTCTCTCTCTCTCTCTCTCTCTCTCTCTCTCTCTCTCTCTCTCTCTCTCTCTCTCTCTCTCTCTCTCTCTCTCTCTCTCTCTCTCCCTCTCTCCTCTCTCTCCTCTCTCTCTCTCTCTCTCTCTCTCTCCTCTCTCTCTCCTCCCTCCCTCCCTCACTCCCTCCCCCAGCAGTGGGAGCTGTCCAGTAAGTTGGTGCTGAATGCTGTGAGTACAGGAAGTCATATTTTAAAGGGAAAGATCTACAGGAACCACATGGTAGACCTACAGGTCACCAACAGCAAACTGTACCACAGGGCTATACACATACTGCAGGTACACAGGTCACCAACAGCAAACTGTACCACAGGGCTATACACATACTGCAGGTACACAGGTCACCAACAGCAAACTGTACCACAGGGCTATACACATACTGCAGGTACACAGGTCACCAACAGCAAACTGTACCACAGGGCTATACACATACTGCAGGTACACAGGTCACCAACAGCAAACTGTAACCATCTCTCTCTCTGTAGAAGTTGTCAGGTGTCTCCCTGACCCAGTGTGAGGAGGCACTATTGAAGGCCATCTATAATGTGGAACAACTACCAGAGGACATCACCTCAGCTGGGGTCACCACACACACACTCACCGCCAGCCGCAGGAACAGGGTAAACAAACACACACACACACTCACCGCCAGCCGCCGGAACAGGGTAAACAAACAAACACACACACACAAACACACACGCTCACCGCCAGCCGCAGGAAAAGGGTAAACAAACACACACACACACACTCACCGCCAGAACAGGGTAAACAAACACACACACACACACACACACACACACACACACACACACACACACACACACACACACACACACACACACACACACACACACACACACACACACACACACACACACACACACACACAGCATGTGACAGGGGCAACAGTCCATTACTGATTACAAAGGAAGACCCAGCCGTGATCTGCCCAACAATCCCTCTCCACCAGATAAACTCATTCCATTTTATGCACGCTTTAACAATAATAACAGTGTGTTGGGTCTGAGGGCCGCCACCGACCCAGAAGATTGGGTGATCTCGCTCTCCGAGGCCGACATGAGTAAAGTCTTTAATCAGGTCAGTACCCACAAGGCCGCGGGGCACAATGTTATTCCAGGGTGCATTCTCAGATCACGTCCCAGTCTGTAATCCCCACGTGTTTTAAGATGACCACCATCATTCAAATCAAATCAAACTTTATTAGTCACATGCGCCGAATACAACAAGTGTAGACTTTACTGCGAAATGCTTTACTTACAAGCCGTTAACCAACAGTGCAGTTCAAGAAGAAGAAAATATTTACCAAGTAGACTAAAATAAAAAGTCATAATAAAAAGTAACACAATAAGAATAACAATTCCTGTTCCTAAGAACTCTAAGGCTTCATGCCACAATGACTACCACCCTGTAGCACTCACATCTGTAATCAGGAAGTGCTTTGAGAGGCTCGTTATGGCACACATCAACTCCACCATCCCAGACACCCTAGAACAATTCCAATTAGCATTCCGCCCCAACAGATCCATGGAGGACACAATCTCAAGTTGCACTCCACACTGCCCTCACCCACCTACATACGAGGAATAACTCAACTCAGCAAAAAAATAAAAGTCCCTTTTTCAGGACCCTGTCTTTCAAAGATAAGACCACGTGTAACACCTGCACAGGATTGGTACATCCGAACATCACACCTGGGCCGAGAGAGACTGGACTGAGGGCTTGTAGGCCTGTTGTAAGGCAGGTCCTCACCAGACATCACCGGCAACAACGTCGCCTATGGGCACAAACCCACCGTCGCCGGACCAGACAGGACTGGCAAACAGTGCTCTTCACTGGCGAGTCGCGGTTTTGCTCACCAGGGGTGATGGTCGGATTCGCGTTTATCGTCGAAGGAATGAGTGTTACACCGAGGCCTGTACTCTGGAGCGGGATCGATTTGGAGGTGGAGGGTCCGTCATGGTCTGGGACGGTGTGTCACAGCATCATCGGACTGAGCTTGTTGTCATTACAGGCAATCTCAACGCTGTGCGTTACAGGGAAGACATCCTCCTCCCTCATGTGGTACCCTTCCTGCAGGCTCATCCTGACATGACCCTCCTGCATGACAATGCCACCAACCATACTGCTCGTTCTGTGCGTGATTTCCTGTAAGACAGGAATGTCAGTGTTCTGCCATGACCAGCGAAGAGCCCGGATCTCAATCCCATTGAGCACTTCTGAGACTTGTTAGATTGGAGGGTGAGGGCTAGGGCCATTCCCCCCAGAAATGTCCGGGAACTTGCCGGTGCCATGGTGGAAGAGTGGGGTAACATCTCAGAGCAAGAACTGGCAAATCTGGTGCAGTCCATGAGGAGGAGATGCACTGCAGTAGTTAATGCAGCTGGTGGCCACACCAGATACTGACTGTTACTTTTGATTTTGACCCCCACTTTGTTCAGGGACACATTATTACATTTCCGTTAGTCACATGTCTGTGGAACTTGTTCAGTTTATGTCTCAGTTGTTGAATCTTGTTATGTTCATACAAATATTTACACATGTTAAGTTTGCTGAAAATAAACACAGTTGACAGTGAGAGGACGTTTCTTGGCAGGCCTTATCACCGGCAACAATTAGACAGCCTACAGGGAGGTCAGTGACCTGGTAGTGTGGTGCCGGAACAATAACCTCTCCCTCAATGTCAGTAAGACCATGGAGCTGTTTGTGGACTACAGGAAACGGGGGGACGAGAACACCCTCATCCACATCGACGGGGCTGCAGTGGAGCGGGTCGAGAGCTTCAAGTTCCTCAGTGTTCACATGCGCACAGTCGTGACGAAGGAGCGACAGCACCTCTTCCCCCTCAGGAGGTGGAAAGGTTTGGCATGGGCCCTCAAATCCTCAAAATGTTCTACAATGGTACCATTGAGAGCATCTTGACTGGCCGCATCACTGCTTGTTATGGCAATAGCACCGCCCTCGATCACGCGGACAGCCCAGTACTTCACTGGGGCCGAGCTCCCTGACATCCAGGACCTCTATATCAGGCGGTGTGAAAGGAAAGCCCAGAAAATTGTTAAAGACTACAGCCATCCAAGCTATCGACTGTTCTCTCTGCCTCTGCATGGCAAGCGGCACCGTGCATCAAGTCTGAAACCAACAGACTCCCGAAGAGCTAGTAGCCGTAACACTGATAAATAGCTAACTAAATATCAGAGTTGACGTTTTTATCGTATTCTTATCTTTGCACTGCACACTCACTACACACACTGATACTCTAACACACACACACACACACACACATACACACAGTCACTTCAACACACACACACACACACACACACACACACACACACACACACAAACACTTACTCCATCATTTACTCGCTCATTTATAATATTCACATACATTTATACTGACTCTACACACCCACTCACATACAATCATCATAGACGCTGCTGCTACTCTGTTTATCATATATCCTGATGCCTAGTCACCTGACCCCTATGCATATCTACCTCCATCACTCCAGTATCCCTGTAGATTGTAAATATGATACTAGAACTGACCCTGTATATAGTATGATTACCCCTATACATATCTACCTCCATCACTCCAGTATCCCTGTACATTGTTAGTAATTTTACTGACCCTGTATATAGTATGATTACCCCTATACATATCTACCTCCATCACTCCAGTATCCCTGTACATTGTTAATATGGTACTGACCCTGTATATAGTCACCTTACCCCTATACATATCTACCTCTATCACTCCAGTATCCCTGTACATTGTAAATATGATACTAGAACTGACCCTGTATATAGTATGCTTCATTGGAGACTGCTGAGGGGAAGACGGCTCATAGTAAAGGCTGGAATGGAGGGAATGGAATGGTAAACAAATGAAAACCATGTTTTTGATACCATTCCACTTACTCCATTCCAGCCTTTATTATGAGCTGTCCTGTCATCAGCAGCCTCCACTGGTATGCTTACTTTGTGTTCTACTTTCTTATTTTTATATCTTCTGTGTTTTTCTTCTACCTTGTTATTTTTAGTGCTACATTGTTATTGATTACTGCATTGTTGGGGTTAGAGTTTGCAAGAAAAGCATTTCACTGTACTTGTGCATGTGACATTAAAACCTGAAACAGTGACATAAACACACACCGCTATCTGTCTGTCAATTAATAACCTGTGTTTTCCATCTCTCTCTCTCTCTCTCTCTCTGTCTCTCTGTCTCTGTCTGTAGGTGGTCCCGCTGGCGTTGGTCTGTCTGCTGATTGGTTGCTCTCTCTCTGAGGCAGAGTCTCGTCTGGAGTCCCACCCAGTGGTGCGTGACGCTGTAGAGGCTTGTCTGACATCATCACAACATCTGACATCATCACCAGGAGACCAGACCTCCACAAAACAATGACTACCTATAGTTGGAAACCTTTATGATACTGTAGTATTATAATTATACTATACTTTCATTAACTATAATTTAATAATATGTTTTGATAAGATCAGTTCGTAACCTCTATAAGAATCTGGTGGATGTAACCTTTATCATTTATTTTTCATTTACTAACATAAACACTACATAGTATGATGAACCTTCCGAAAGTATTCAGACCCACTGACTTTTTTCACATTTTGTTACGTTACAGACTTATTCTAAAATGGATTTAAAAAAAAGTAAAATCAGCAATCTGTACACAGTACCCCATAATGATGGTGAAAACAGGTTTATAGAATGTTTGCAAATGTATTAAAAATAAAAAACAGAAATAGCTTTTTTACATAAGTATTCAGACCCTTTGATATGAGACTCGAAATTGAGCTCAGGTGCATCCTGTTTCCATTGATCATCCTTGAGATGGTTCTACAACTTGATTGGAGTCCACCTGTGGTAGATTCAATTGATTGGACATGATTTGTAATAGCACACACCTGTCTATATAAGGTCCCACAGTTGACAGTGCATGTCAGAGCAAAAACCAAGCAATGAGGTCAAAGGAATTGTCCGTTCAGCTCCGAAACAGGATTGTGTCGAGGCACAGATCTGGGGAAGGGTACCAAAACATTTCTGCAGAATTGAAGGTCCCCAAGAACACGGTGGCCTCCATCATTCTTAAATGGAAGAAGTTTGGAACCACCAAGACATTCCGAGAGCTGGCCGCCCGGGCAAACTGAGCAATCAGGGAGAAGGGCCTTGGTCAGAACCCGATGGTCACTCTGACAGAGCTCCAGAGTTCCTCTGTGGAGATGGGAGAACCTTCCAGAAGGACAACCATCTCTGCAGCACTCCACCAATCAGGCCTTTATGGTAGAGTGGCCAGACGGATGCCACTCCTCAGTAAAAGGCACATGACAGCCCACTTGGAGTTTGCCAAAAGGCCCATTAAGGACTTCTCAAGATTGTCTGGTCTGATGAAACCAAGATTAAACTTTTGCCTGAATGCCAAGCATCCCGTCTGGAGGAAACCTGGCACCATCCCTACGGTGAAGCATGGTGGTGGCAGCATCATGCTGTGGGGATGTTTTTGAGCTGCTGGGACTGGGAGACTAGTCAGGATCGAGGCAAAAATTAACAGAGCAAAGTACAGAGAGATCCTTGATGAAAACCTGCTCCAGAGTGCTCAGGACCTCAGACTGGGGCGAAGGTTCACCTTCCAACAGGACAACGACCTTAAGCACACAGCCAAGACAAAGCAGGGTTGGCTTTGGGACAAGTCTCTGAATATCCTTGTGTGGCCCAGCCAGAGCCCGGACTTGAACCCGATCGAACATCTCTGGAGAGACCTGAAAATAGCTGTGCAGCAACGCTCCCCATCCTATCTGACAGCGCTTGAGAGGACCTGCAGAGAAGAATGAGAGAAACTCCCCAAATACAGGTGTGCCAAGCTTGTAGCGTCATACACAGGACTTGAGTCTGTAATCGCTGCCAAAGGTGCTTCAACAAAGTACTGAGTAAAGGTTCTGTATACTTATGTAAATGTGATACTTCCATTTTTTATTTGTAATAAATTAGCAACAGTTTCTATTTTTTTATTTTATTATTATGGGATGTTGTGTTTAGATTGATGAGGGGAAAAAAACGATTTAATACATTTTAGAATAAGGCTGTAACAGTTCATCTTTCAATCACCCACGTGGGTATATGTTCCTAAAAACCAATGAGGAGATGGGAGAGGCGGGACTCGCAGCGCGTCAAGCATCACAAATAGAACCAAGTTCAATTTTAGCGCCTGGCTACGCAGACGCTCCTGGCTACACGTGAGCAGTGTGGGTGCAATGATTGAATAACATGTATGTTTAAATTTAATTTGCAAAGCACGCGACACGTAAGCCCCCACATAGGGCTGTAGAACAGCAGACTGTAACCATGACAATAAGGTAGCACCAGAGGGCAGTAGAACAGCAGACTGTAACCGTGACAACAAGGCAGCACCAGCAGGCAGTAGAACAGCAGACTGTAACCATGACAACAAGGCAGAACCAGAGGGCAGTAGAACAGCAGACTGTAACCATGACAATAAGGTAGCACCAGAGGGCAGTAGAACATAACATGAGAAAATCTACTGCAACTGTAGTTGGAAACAAAGCCGTAGGTTGAGTTCCTGCTTAGATGCGTAGGTGTTGCATTGCAGATTGTTATATCATATGATGTGGTTAGCTGCTATGTTAAACACCTATCGAGGCATTGTGAGGTCTGGCATTCGTCTGCAATGTAGTAGGGCAGGACCTCGACCGTATAGAGACGTTGGAGCTGGACGCCATGTTGTTACCTCTGAACATTCCATTTACCCATTCAAGAGCTGTGATGTTCAGACATTTCCATCAATTGCTATTGGACAATCTTGACCAGAAACCTGTGGCCACATGGTTAGAATATCAGCACCTATAGCCAACATGTCAAATATCAGTGGTCGCCAACATGTCAAAGCTGTGATCCACCTCTAGATATTTGGAGTTATTTGTGAACAAAGCCCATGTTCTGACCCAGTCCTGAGGTCTCATTGGTTCACTTCCAGTTATAGAAAATCTGTTTCAGCCCATTTTCTAAACAATTTCTTCAAAGCAAGTTTATCTAAACAGTCAAGGGACATACAACATACTTCAGAATATTCTAAACTTTCCGCAATGCATCCATGTTTCCTGCCATTAATCAACATTTTAAATGTAAAATCTCCTGTGGGGATCCGTCTCCCAGCGAGATAATATTTATCACAAAATGTCCAAATGTATCCCACAGTAAATATAGGATTATGCTTATACTGACAGTGTCTGTGAGGCTACGGCTCAGATTGGACTGTGTAAAACATCCTCAATCCCTCCGTGGCAAATTAAACACACACACACACACACACGTAGAGGATTAGAGTAACATGGGTGCTGTTCTCTCTCAGAGTGACTGAGCTGCTTTAGATCCGGTGGCCTGGAGCCAATGTGGCACTCCTGGTGCACCGTACACACACACTACACACACACTACACACACACTACACACACACTACACACACAGCACACTCACACTACACACACAGTACACACACACTACACACACACTACACACACAGCACACTCACACTACACACACACTACACACACAGCACACTCACACTACACACACAGTACACACACAGTACACACACACTACACACACACTACACTCACACTACACACACTACACACACACTACACACACAGCACACACACAGCACACACACACTACACACACACTACACACACACTACACACACACTGAACATAATCTAAAGGGACCTCACTCTCCTCTTCACAAAATAGTTAGTCTTTATCTGAACTAGATCTTATACAGTTGAAATGTTGAAATGTTCCAGTCAGTGGAAATCTTACGCATGGTACCTTTAAGCAGCAACAAATTTCAACTAAATAGTATTTTTCATTTAAAATATTTTATTTTATTCATTATTATACATTAAAATACATTAGAATCTTCATTTGAAACTTTACATGTTGTTCCCAAGGTTATGTCACAGAAGAAGATTGACAGCCGAACGGACCAATAGCAGCATAGACATGTCCCACAGCACCACCAACCAACCAATAGGACTTTATGATTGACGCCCAAAACAAACAAAAACATAGACTCCTTAGACTCTGAGCCTGAGAGAATCATAGTGCACATCTCTGTTTCAACCCTGTGTAAAGATATGTTACAGCATAGATATATAGATATGAGGACTTTGCTCTAAACTACAAGTGTCAAAGTCCATCCTGTTTGATAATATCCATAAATATATTCAATACATCCAGATAACCCTTCAGTCAGGTACAACAACAACAGCAATACCAGCTGTACCGCTAATAATGAGATTAAAGATAGAGATAGATGTCTCTCTTCTCTCTCCCTCATCTCTCTTGTCACCATGGTTGCAGTAAAAGCCAATTTATGCTTGATCCGAAAAAATGTGGTCGGAGGCTCTGAGTGGAAGGTGTGACGCAATTGCAGAGCCTCCAGAGACACACGGCGACCAAACTGAGCACTGTACCGCATTGCCGTGCGCCTCCCAAATTCTGTACCAATGCGGAGGGTTCCGTATAGCTCCTCATTGACATGATTGGTTGACGGTAGGTGGGGGCGTGAGATCCTGTATAAACACAATGTCACTTCCTTGACAACAGCTCTGCGCTGCTCCGCGAAGGGCAAGAAGAATGAATGCCCTGACTTCTGCAGAGGCCGTATCACCGTAAATGGTGCTCCGGCCAATGCAGACGTCGGATTGACCATGCAGCGCCTTTAAGACATTAGTTTAAGTCTTGAGTAGATACAGTGATTACCGTCCCACATGGTTAAATACCTGGGAAGCTCCTGCGTCATATCGCCTGACTAAACAACTGAACGCTACAACACAGATGCAGATCAGGGGTGCGTTACCTTGACAACTCAACAACAACAACCTTCACGGCCCAACCATGGACAGAAAACAGGTTCGGTACTAGTGATGAGCGATTAACCGAAATGTTGTACATTTTTTCAATTATTAAACAACTAATTGACTGAAGTCAGTTCAATTACTTGAATTACATTTATTTTGTTTTTGTGAGCGCAACACACAAATCATTCAAGAGAGAAATCAAGTCAAGAACTATGTGGGACGCTGGGCTGAAGGGCCTTGTCGTTTTCATAGACGGGTTGGTTGTCTAGCAACAAAACCGAGGCGTTCGCAACTATGGGGCAAAACAGAGAGGGTTGGCTTAGATTGTTGCCAACATGTAAGCCATTTTTCGTATCCAATGTTTATTGAAAACATAAATGTGTTGGTGAGCTAGCGATTTTTTTTGTTGCCATATTAGCATTGACATGAAATCAGTCAAAACAAGACATTATATCAATAACAAGATGAAATGAGCTGAAACGAGACACATCCAGAATCCCCACACGTCAGTTTCTTGTCATTCTTGTTAGCAATCTGGCCATCCAGAATCACAATAACAGGTTGATTTCTGCCCCACGGAAGCGCGCACATCGTTTTCGTGATGTCAGCTAACCCATCTATAAAGCAAATATTCTACTTATTAGTTCAGTGCAGAAACGTGGTAATTAACTACAATGCCCATAATCCATTGCGCCTGTTCCTTCCTGCTCCAACAGAAACGGATACACGTTTGCGGCTGCTGTCAGGTTAGATACACACAGACCGCATAGACCGCAATGTACACAACACAATGACAAGACGGACAGAGACAGTTGGTGAAAGTATGCCTTATCTACTTTGAAGAACTAGTAAAATGATTTAGTCAGACAGCTCTGCGGCATACTTAGACAGGCTAGCCTAGCTAAATAGGATGACTAAAGACAGTAGAGTATGGGGAGTACAGATATAATATTAGATGGGCTGGCTGGCTGGCAGCTACTGCCTGAGCAGATATGAGACCATGACTTTAAAGAATTAAAAATAATAAAATCATTAAATAAAACCTAAGTAAATATACACAACTGAAATATTTTATTATTTCATAGTAATTTCAATATGTTCTATTGGTGTCTACCCAATGTGGACCTGAAAGAGTCAATGGAATAATTTCTACATGTTTTGGCAATTGAATGTTCACTAGTTTAGGCTTTGGAATTTCTATTAAAAAGCAACAAAAAAAATCCTTTTAATTTCATGATTTCATAATGCATTTAAAATATGTTTTAATTATCGAAATTGAAATGGAAAAAAAACATGATTATATTTTAATAAATCGAAACGAAACCGAACCAACTTCAAAAAGCACTAATCGCTCAGCACTATTCGGGTACCAAACATTATAAGGAAGTTGTCCGTCATACACCCATCATGATCGTTGATACAACCCTCCTTCCCTGAGATTCTCTGTGATTCCAATGTCAGTCTTCAAACACTGAGCTTCAGAATGACACTACAGTAATCTTATCAAGTATACATACATGATTTGTTGCTTATAAATTATATAAATATGTAGTTTGGTTGTTACTTTGAATACATTCCCCCAATGCCTATTGTCACAGGGAGGTATATGTTTATGGCTAAGTGATACAAGTTAACCTGTATGTGATGACCTTGTGCTCTCAGCATTGTGTGCTCTCAGCTTAACTTTAGAGAAGTGCTTTCCAAACTAAACCATATTTCTGTCTGGGACCCAGGAGGAATTGGTCTCCTCTTGAGCCCTGTTTGGGGAGCACCGCTCTAGAGTGTAATTCTGTTTAACAACACACCTATTCACAAACACAAAATACGCATATCATCATGAAGTCCAAAATATACACCCCTCCATACAGAAGAGAATATACACCCCACTATACAGTAGAGAATATACACCCCTCTATAAAGTAGAGAATATACACCCCTCTATACAGTAGAGAATATACACCCCTCCAGACAGTAGATAATATACACCCCTCTATACAGTAGAGCATATACACCCCTCTATACAGTAGAGAATATACACCCCTCCAGACAGTAGAGAATATACACCCGCTATACAGTAGAGCATATACACCCCTCTATACAGTAGAGAATATACACCCCTCTATACAGTAGAGAATATACACCCCTCCATACAGTAGAGAATATACACCCTCTATACAGTAGAGAATATACACCCCTCCAGACAGTAGAGAATATACACCCCTCTATACAGTAGAGCATATACACCCCTCTATACAGTAGAGCATATACACCCCTCTATACAGTAGAGAATATACACCCCTCTATAAAGTAGAGAATATACACCCCTCTATACAGTAGAGAATATACACCCCTCTATACAGTAGAGAATATACACCCCTCTATACAGTAGAGAATATACACCCTCTATACAGTAGAGAATATACACCCCTCTATACAGTAGAGAATATACACCCCTCTATAAAGTAGAGAATATACACCCCTCTATAAAGTAGAGAATATACACCCCTCTATACAGTAGAGAATATACACCCCTCTATACAGTAGAGAATATACACCCCTCTATACAGTAGAGAATATACACCCCTCTATAAAGTAGAGAATATACACCCCTCTATACAGTAGAGAATATACACCCCTCTATACAGTAGAGAATATACACCCCTCTATACAGTAGAGAATATACACCCCTCTATAAAGTAGAGAATATACACCCCTCTATACAGTAGAGAATATACACCCCTCTATACAGTAGAGAATATACACCCCTCTATAAAGTAGAGAATATACACCCCTCTATACATTAGAGAATATATATCCCTCCAGGAAAATAAAATCAGACATAAATACAATTGGTTTCTAGAAATATACAAATATAATTTTCACATGACATCTTATAGTTTGTAAGATTATGATAATTTCAAGTTTCAGTTATACCCTTCCATAACAATAACAAGTACATGCCACTCTGACTTGGCAGAATCTACCTTCACCTGTGCAATACCTCCGGTATAGATATTCTTAACCTAGAGAGGGGATTATAAAGTGCTTTATGTGACTGTGATGCTTACAGATCTAGGACATCCAGTTCTATCTTCTGTGATAGAACTGGACGTCATAGATCATTACTATGTCCTGTGAGGGTTACATTTCTAGATCATCTAGTTCTACATCGCTCTCTTTGGGTTTCCTGCGTTTGGCTCTGGCTGGAGATCGGCTTCTCCTCTGGCCTTTCCCCCCAGACCCCTCACCTGCAGACGCCATCTTGTGTCCATCAGAGCCGGTTTCCTTGGTCTCTATGGGGGTTAAAGAGCGCATTGGTGAAACTGTGTTCTCCATAGATCCTGGCTGGGACTCCACAGAGGTTCTGGTCATCTGGCTTATCAGGGGGATTTCTCTGTTTCCCTCTTTCACCTCTTCATTCTCTTCTTCAGGATTCAACTCCTCCACAGCATCCTCCGCCCCCACATTGCCCCCTGTGCCTTTCTCAGGAGTCTCTCCCTCTGCTCCCGTCTCTCCCTCTGCTCCCGTCTCTCCCTCTGCTCCCGTCTCTCCCTCTGCTCCCGTCTCTCCCTCTGCTCCCGTCTCTCCCTCTGCTCCCGTCTCTCCCTCTGCTCCCGTCTCTCCCTCCTCCTCTCCACTTGTCTCTCCTGCTGTGTTTTCATTCTCTTCCTCCTCCTCTTTTTCCACCTTGAATTCAGACACCACATTGTTCTCCTCTGCCTCCTCTCCTCCATCCTCCTCCTCTTCCTCTCCTCCTGTTTCATCCTCCTCAGCTGTTCCCTCTCCTGTCTCTACTCCCTCCTCCCCCTCTCCCTCCTCCTCACCCGTCTCCTCCCCCTCTCCCATCTCTTCCACCACCTCATCCCCCTCTGCTGGTCCATCAACAGTGTTTTCATCTCCTCCTGCTTGATCCTCCTGCACTGCTTCAGCGTCCCCTGCTCCTTCCTCCTCCCCTTCTACTAACTCCTCCCCCTCTCCAGTCTGCGCCGCCTCCACGCCATCTTCTCCTGAAATTTCACCTCCCATCTCTCCTTCCTCCTCCTCCTCTGTTCCCTCCACCACTCCATCCTCCTCCTGTTCTTCAGCCTCTATCTCCTCAGCTATTTCCTCAGCTATCTCCTCCTCTACTTCCCCCATCACAGACTCAGCTCCATCACTCTCCTGTGCTTCCTCCTCTCCCTCCTCTCCCTCAGTCACTCCTTCCTCTTCCTCCTCAGGGATAGCTTCCTCTATGACAACAGTTGGTATAATATCCTCCTTGGTCTCCTCCTCTTCCTCGTCTTTGTGTACCACCTCTAGATTCACACCCTCCTCTTCCTCTTTCTTCTCCTCCAATTTCAGGCGATCATTGTCCTCCCCCTCCGTGGGGCTAGAGGGCGCAAGAGGCTTTGGGTCTTTCTTCATCAGCAGGATCTTACGCAGATCAAACGCCATCATCACCGGCGCTGTGGCGACCACAGCCTCCATTTTTATTTGTTGGACATCCGCCTTCTTCCGTATGCAGGCGTCGCAGGGACAGTACTCATCCTCACCCTCGCTGCGCTGGTCACTAACATCCGCCCCCGAACCCTGCTCCCCGTCACTCTTGTTCACTGACTGAACCTTCATTACCTTCAAAGCACAGTCAAACTTTATTAGGAATGTATGCAAAACATGACAATACACTTTACAATAAATTAGGAATTCAAATATATTATGTAATAAAGTCTTACTTAAAAGTTTTTAAAAAGCTGTGAAACTAAAATAGTGACTTTGTTACTGAGTGACTTTAAAGGAGATTTAGAAACCTCAGATGTTGGCCCCTCCCACCTTTAACCTCCGTCTCCTCTGGTCTGTAACGGTTGAATCTCGGGACAGGATAGGAGGGCGCGGCACGCCCCCCCGCCCCGCACGCCCCCGGATCTTCCTCAGCTCACGATCAATGCTCGTCTGGATCCTCTTCTTCACCTCGTCTCTCAGCTCAGTGATCATAGTGTCCAACATCACATTGTTGTCTAGGTCCCAACGCACCTTCACAAACACAACAGTATTATCAAGATTATTCATTAAAAAAATGATTGTGATGAATATGATGATGATGATGATGATAATGATTCATGTTGTTGTATCAGTACCTTGAACTCAGCCATGGCGTCGACATAGTGGGTCATAAACTGCTTCTCCAGCTTCTTCAGCAGGTTGAGAACCCAGACCGGGTCTGGGTCCTGGGAGACACGCTTGGTGAGCAGCGCTCGCTGGACTGACGGAGGCGTCCCTGAGCTGGTGGTGTCCTCCGGGGTGTCTCTCTCTATGTCAGTGGGGGACTTATAGGCCGTGCTGTTTGAAGAGGATGGGCTGCTTGGGGCTCTGAGGCTCTCAGGGGTCTGCAGCATCTCACCTCTCCCTGCGGGCGACTCTGAGATCGCCTCATCCTCACCTGGACTGCTCTGTACTCGGCTGGCGATGTCTGGGGTGGCCGTGTCTGAAAGCAGCTCTGCTGATGCTCCTTCCCCTCCCTCTGTCTCTCCCTCTGTCTCTCCATCCCCTCCCTCTGTCTCTCCCTCTGTCTCTCCTTCCCCTCCCCTTCCCTCTGTCTCTCCATCTCCTCCCTCTCCCCCTGTCTCTCCTACTCCTTCCTCCCCCTCTCCTTCCTCTGTCTCTCCTGCCTCCCCCTCCCCTTCCTCTGTCTCTCCTGCCTCCCCCTCCCCTCCCTCTTCCTCTCCCTCCGCAATGGGAGTGATGTCACCCGCTGTTTCATCTTGTTTGCCTTTCCCAGAACCCCCCGACCCTGCTGAGCCACTGCTCAGGTCCACACCAGAGTCTTTCAACCTCTCCTTCCCCTCTGCCTCTCCCTCTTTCCCCTTCCCGGGGTTGGGCTTAGACAGCCACAGTGACTCTAGTATATCCATGACCTCTTGGTATCGCTGGTCCCTGTCAGGGCTTGGATCTGCAGCTGGAAGAGAGGGCGGGTCGATGAGCTGCAGCTGGGCCAGACAGTCCAGAAGACCTTTAGCAGAGGAGCTCAGTCTGCGTCCGTACACAGGACTTATCTGGAGTAAAGGGATAGAATTAGGAATAAATTGTATCAAAAAAAAAACAAAAAAAAATCTCTCCCTGAAAGTCATACAAACCATGAATATGACACAATAAAAATATGAAATTAATAATAGTTTAAAAGTATGAAGTATATCAGTAAAACTATAAAGTATATAACCCTCTTTTTTTTATTTATTTTATTTTACCGTTATTTTACCAGGTAAGTTGACTGAGAACACGTTCTCATTTGCAGCAACGACCTGGGGAATAGTTACAGGGGAGAGGAGGGGGATGAATGAGCCAATTGTAAACTCTGAGAAAAAGATTTTGGAAAATACCTATTTTGGGTTGAAAAGATGTTGAAAATACATCTTGTGCTCACTGGAAAGTAAAAGTATGCAAGGAAAAGTCTAGAAACAGGAAATACCTCAGGCAGGGAGCTGCATCGGCCCAGTGTAGGGCTCAGTAGAACCTTCATTACTGCCACAGATGAGTGGCAGCTCCGAGGCAGCTCTGATTCTTTACTGAGGAACAGGTGGCGAGGACGAGAGGACGTGATGTCATTGGTGGGCGGGGCTGGGTCAGGGCAGAAGCCAGCGCACTCAGAGCACTCTCCCCCCTCTTCTCCTCCCTCCTCCCTCTCTTCTTCTTTTTCTTCCTTCTCTTGCTCCACTGCTGCTCCCCCCTCCTCTCCTCTCTCTTCCTCCTCCTCTTTCACCTCTTCCTCTGGGTGCTCTGCAGCCTCCTTCACTTCCTCTTCTTCTTCCTGTTGTCCTGGTTCAGCTGTGTTCTCCTGTTCCTTTTCCTGTTGTCCTGCTTCAGTTGTGTTCTCCTGCTTCAATTTCTCTTCCTGTTGTCCTGTTTCAGCTGTTTTTCCCTGCTCCACTTCCTCTTCCTGTTGTCTTGTTTCAGCCGTGTTCTCCTGCTCCAGCACTGTGGTCTCAACCAGTTCTTGTTTCTCCGTAGTCTCGTCTCCTTCCTGTCCTTCGGTTTCCCCTCCTTTCTCCACGGCTTCCTCTCCTTCTTCTGTCTCCTCAATTCCCTTGTTCATCTCGTCTTCAGGGTTATCCATACCGCCGTCGGCAGGTATGCCTCTCAGCCAATCACTGACAACGTCGTTGGGCAAGGTGTTAGGCAGACAGAGGAGATCCAGCATCTCTAACTCTGCCTCTTCCTGTTTGGGTTTCCTGCTCCTCCGGCTCTGTCCACTCTTCCCACTCTCAGTGAGGCTAACCTTTGACCCTGCAGGGCTGGAGGGGCGCACGGCGGCCATGTTCCCCTTGAGCAGGTCAGCAGCTGACAGGAACTGGGAGAGGAGGCTGTCACTGATGCTGGCCGTCTCCAATTGAATGGTGGGACTGGGGGACAGGGAGGGAGAGTCTCTCGCTCGCGGTGACTTTGGTCTGGACTTCCTTTCTATCACCGTCTTCACAGAGCGAACGCTGCCTGTGTCACTCTGACCTTTGACTCGGTGACCTTGACCTTTCACTTGCAGGAAGTCGGAGGCGCTTGTATTTGGACTCTCCTCCTCCTGGGCATCGCTGGCCTTCTCAACTTTCACCTTTGACCTGGTGGAGCGTGCGGAGGAAGCAGACGCAGGCCTGGAGTCTCCAGCTGCTTTAGCAGGTCTTTTGGAGCGTACGCTAGGCGCTTTCTCCTCTGTGACATCATGTCTGACGTCATCAACTCTGTCTGCAGCCTTGCTGGCGGCTTGACTTTGAGACTCCTCATTGGTTGTCTCGGTGGTGGCAGGCAGTGTTTGATTGGTGGGTTCAGCGCTGGTCTGTGATGTTCTGGAGAGGGGTCTGGTAGGGGAGGAATCTGCTTTACTTTTGAGTTTTGTGCTCATGGCAGATTTCACACTGCCTGTCTCAAGGTCATCTCCTGTAGTGCTGGGGACAGGTCTAACACCTCTCTCACCTCTCTCTTTTATCCGGTGCAGAAACATACTTCTGTTACTTCCATTAGACTTATTAGATGTACTGGACTTAGCTGAGACGTGAGATTTAGCCGACATGGCGCTAACTGGTCTCTCCTCTGTTTTCTCTCCCTCACTGTCAACCTCTGTTGTTTCAATGGCTGGGACGTCTGCTGTTTTAGGTGCTGGAGAGACCGCTCTACTGCTTCCACTATTACAGGTGGACTTGTGAGACCTGCTGGACTTTGCTGAAACGTTGGATTTAGTCGACATGGCACTCGCTGGTCTCTCTGTCCCCTCTCCCTTCTCGTCTCCTCCGGTGGTCTCAACAACAGGGACATCAGCTGGCATTTTAGCCCTTCTACTACTGCTGGACTTATGAGACCTGGTGGACTTGTCAGAAGTGGTTGATTTAGCTGACATCGCACTAGCTGGTCTCTCCTCAGATTTCTCTTCCTCTTTGTCCCCCTGCTCTTTTTCACCTGTCGTCTCAATAGCGGGAATATCTTGAGCCACGGGAGAGACCGCTTTAGTGCTTCCATTACAGGTGGACCTGATAGACCTGCTGGACTTTGCTGAAGTGTTAGATTTAGCTGACATGGCACTGGCTGCTCTCTCTTTCTCCTCTCCGACCTCGTCTCCTCCTGTTGTTTCAATAACAGGGACATCGGCTGGTTTAGAGCTTGGATTCTCAGCCCTCCTGCTGCAGCTAGATTTATGAAGCCTGCTGGACTTGACTGAAGCACTGGTTTTAGCTGAGATGGCGCTCGCTGGTCTCTCCTCTGTGTCTCCAGCAACAATTGTATCATCAACCGTCTCCTCTCTCCCTGTCGTCGTAATAACCAGGATGTTTTTAGTCCCTGGTGTCTCAGCCCTGACTTTCCTACTGCAGGTCGACTTGTGAGATCTGCTGGACTTTGCTGAAGCACTGGTTTTAGCAGACACGGTACTCGCTGCTCGCTCTCCCTCCTCATCTACAGCAGAAGCTGGTACCTCTGGTGAGTTGGGAATGGCTCGCTCTCCCTCCTCATCTACAGCAGAAGCTGGTACCTCTGGTGAGTTGGGAATGGCTCGCTCTCCCTCCTCATCTACAGCAGAAGCTGGTACCTCTGGTGAGTTGGGAATGGCTCGCTCTCCCTCCTCATCTACAGCAGAAGCTGGTACCTCTGGTGAGTTGGGAGAAGGGGCCCGTTCTGCTTTGCTGCAGGTGGACTTATGAGATCTGCTAGACTTCACTGTTGTTTCAATAGCCAGGATGTTAGCACCTTTAAAGCAGGAAGAGACAACCCTCTCTGAAGGTTTGGTAGACTTATGAGATCTGCTGGACTTGACTGAAGCGTTCATTTTAGCTGGCGTGGTGCTTGCCGGTCTCTCCTCTGTGTCTCCTGCAGCAGCAGCAGATCCATTCTCATCTCCTTCTGTTGTTTCAATAGCAGGGATGTCTTTAGCAACAGGTGTCTCAGCCCTAGCACTCCTACTGCAGGTAGACTTGTGAGACCTGCTAGACCTGACAGAAGCCCTGATTTCACCTGACACGGCTGCTCTCTGTTCCTCTGTGTTCTCTGCTGGATCGTTGACTGGTGTTTCACAAGCGGCTGGCTTTGGAGAGGTAGCTTTACGGGTAAACTTATGGGACCTGCTGGACTTTGCTGAATCGCTGGTTTTAGTTGACCTGGTGCTCGCTGCTCTCTCCTCTCCCTCCCCATCTACACCAGGTTCAGTTTCTGGCGCCTCTGAGTTGGGGGAAGGGGCCTGTTCTGCTTTGCTGTAGGTGGACTTATGGGACCTGCTGGACTTTGCTGAGAGGTTAGATTTAGCGGACATGGAGCTCTCTGCCCTCTCCTCTGTTTTCTCGCCCTCTTCTGCCTCTTCACCTTCACCTGTTGTCTCAATACCAGGGACTTCAGGTGTGTCACAGCTGACAGAAGCAGCCTTAACACTCTGACTAGAGGTGGACTTATGACATCTGCTGGACTTTGCTGAAACACTGGTTTTATCTGACATAACACTGGCTTCTCTGTCCTCTGTCTCTGCTGCTCCCGTATCCTCAGCAGCTTCTGGTTCTGATCTGGGAGATGCTTCCCTCGCGGAAACTTTTGTGGACCCATCTGTTTTGCTACAGGTGGACTTATGAGACCTGCTAGACTTGGCTGAGAGGGTTGATTTAGTTGACATGGCACTTGCTGGTCTCTCCTCTCCCACCTCGTCAGTAGCTGGTGCCTCTGGTAAGTTGGAGGAAGGTGCCCGTTCAGATTTGCTGCAATAGGACTTATGGGACCTGTTGGACTTTACTGAGAGGTTACATTTAGCTGACATGGCGCTTGCTGGTCTCTGCTCTCTTCTGTCTTTCACTTCTCCCTCCATCTCTTCCTCCATCTCTCCCTCTATCTCTTCCTCCATGTCTTCCTCCATCTCTTCCTCCATCTCTCCCTCCATCTCTTCCTCCATGTCTGCAAGGGATTCTGAAGCCTTAGATTTATGGGAGGTTCTGGAGTTCCTGCCCTTGACTGAAGAGAAGGATTTGGCTGAGAGGGCACTGGCTGCTCTCTCTTCTTTCTCCCCCTCTTCTCTCTTCTCGCCAACCTCCACCTCTCCCTCCTTCCCTGTATCCTCTCCCTCCTCGGGCAGAGACAGGTGTGACATTCTGCTGGCTGCTCGGCCCTCTTGGTAGTAGTGGGTACAGTTGGACCTGTTGGTCCTCTGAGAAAAACCGGACTCATCTGAGCCACCCGAGAGTCCGCTCCCTGACCTCTCCTCTTCACATTTAGATCGCTGTGACCTCTGTGAAGGGCAGGATGCAGAGCTGGACCTATGGTCACACCCGCCACAGTCAGGACACACAGTGGACCCCATAGACCCCACTGACCCACCCGATCCCCCGGAGAGACCGGTGTGAGTGGACATTACGCTGACTGCCCTCTCCTCCTCATCATCTTCATCATCTCCCTCCTCTGAAGCCACAGGGGTTGTGATTCTATTGAAGGATCTAGATCTGTGGGAGGCTTTGCTGTCCGCCCTCTTCTGGTCGGCCTGAGGGTTGACTTCTCCACCACGGCAGGAACACGAGTGACAAGTGCGCCGGGAGGAGGCTCTGCTAGCCCTATCCTCACCCATGTCACGCCTTTCCTCTTCCCCTTCTCCCCTCTCCTCTCGCTGTGGGGCAGGGGTGTGCTTCCTGCTCCTGGAGGAGCTGGACAAGTGGCTGGGAGGTCGCGGAGTCAAAGGGAGCGGTTGTGGGGGGTCGTTGCTATGGCAGCAGCGTGACGCGCTGGGAGGGAGGGCATCCACATCTTCCTGAAGCGCCTGGAGTACGTGGGAGGAGCTAGAAAGAGGACGCTCCTCCCCCTGGTTGTCTGTCAGATTGAGCTCACTTCGGCTGCAGCTGCGGCTGACTGTACACACCTCCACCATCCCTCCATCCCTCTCCACCTCCACCCGACGCTGTACCTCCTCCCTGACGCAGCACTCCTGGACAACCCTTCCGGGCTCTGAACCCTCCTTGTGCATCGCCCGTCTCCTCACCACCCTGCTGGAGCGGCAGGAGGAGGAGGAGCTAGAAGAGTGGGTGTGTCTAACCCTGGAATGGGAGTGCTTAGAGGTCTGGATGTGGGCGGGGTTTTCCCAGAGGTCATACTCCGGGTCAGGTCTCTGGTAGCAGCAGGCACAGCGGGGCTGAGGCTCCTTCAGGGAGCGCTGTGGAGGCTTGGGGACGTAGTCGGCAGCTTCAGCAACACAAAAAGCGTAGTCAGGGTCCGAGCAGCTTTCCGATTGGCCCTGCTATAGGAAACATAATGATAACAATAGATTTTATTTGTAAAGCACCGTTACTGAAACGAATAAAAACATATAAAAAACTGGAGTAATATGAAACAAGAAAACTCAAAAAGGCAAAGTGTACCTGTAGGTAGCAGGGCTGAGCTTCCCTGAGCGGACAGCAGTCATTGGTCAGAGAGTCAGAGGGAGACTTCTTAATCTCCGTGGACCACTGAAGCGTCTCGTCGTTGTGGAGATTGAACCGCACCCTCATCTCCACAGACAGGCTGCCATCTTTGTTCACCAGCACACGTTTCTCGATGTCATCGTTCAGCACCGCCTCCCTGCCGCTGTTGGAGTGGGGACAAGTGCTGAGGCCATTAGCGTAGGACTTCTCAGAGGAGAGAGAGAAACGGGTGGAGCGGTTTGAAGAGTCTAAGCGAGGATGGATGATGCTCTTCTTAGTCTCCAGACCAAAGTTCACTACCAGGAAAGAGAGAGAGAGGGAGAGAGAGAGCGAGAGAAAGAGGGAGGGAGAGAGAGAGAGAGAGAGAGAGAAAGAGGGAGGGAGAGAGAGAGAGAGAGAGAGAGAGAAAGAGGGAGGGAGAGAGAGAGAGAGAAAGAAAGAGGAAAGGAGGGAGAGAGAGAAAGAGGAAGGGCAGAGAGAGAGGAAGAGGGAGGGGTAGAGAGAGAAAGAGGGAGGGAAAGAGAGAGAGAAAGAGGGAGAGAAAGAGGGAGGGAAAGAGAGAGAGAAAGAGGGAGGGAAAGAGAGAGAGAGAAAGAGGGAGGGAAAGAGAGAGAGAAAGAGGGAGGGAAAGAGAGAGAGAAAGAGGGAGCGAAAGAGGGAGGGAAAGAGAGAGAGAAAGAGGGAGGGAAAGAGAGAGAGAAAGAGGGAGGGAAAGAGAGAGAGAAAGAGGGAGGGAAAGAGGGAGGGAGAGAGAGAGAGAAAGAAAGAGGAAAGGAGGGAGAGAGAGAAAGGGCAGAGAGAGAGAAAGAGGGAGGGGGAGAGAGAGAGAAAGAGGGAGGGAAAGAGAGAGAGAGAAAGAGGGAGGGAAAGAGAGAGAGAAAGAGGGAGGGAAAGAGAGAGAGAAAGAGGGAGAGAAAGAGGGAGGGAAAGAGAGAGAGAAAGAGGGAGGGAAAGAGAGAGAGGAGGAGGGAGGGAAAGAGAGAGAGGAAGAGGGAGGGAAAGAGAGAGAAAGAGGGAGGGAAAGAGAGAGCGCAAAAAAAATGAAAGGAAACAAAACAGAGAGGAAATATGATTATTTCTGGATATTCAACAGTAACACACACTACCACTCACAGACAAACACATCATGACCTACCGTTCTTCTTGATGTCGTGTCCCTCGCTGCAGACACTAGACCGTGACCCTTTTCCGTTACCAGGTGAGCGTGCTCCAGTACCGGGGGAGCGGGCCCCGTTTCCAGTTGGCCTTGGTCAATCAATCAATAAACCAATCAATAAAATTTAATAAAATAGAATAGAATAGAAATGAATAGAAGATATTCAAATAGAACAGCAGTTTTTCTATAAACTAACCGCGACCCCAGTCCAGGAAGTTTCTCCTCAGAGCTCTTGGTTACGTACTCCAGCAGTAGAGGTCTGAAGGGCTCTCGACCCACACACACCAACACACCTGGACACGTCATCAGGCTCTGTGCACTGTCAATCTACACACGCGCACACACACACATTAGTGCACACACACGTAAGTGCGTATAAACTTTAACACACCTGGGCACATCAGGCTCTGTACACTACACACACACACACCACACTGCCCCCTCCCCAAGACACCACACTGCTCCCATCCCCCCTCCCCAAGACACCACACTGCTCCCACCCCCCCTCCCCAAGACACCACACACTCCCATCCCCCCTCCCCAAGACCACACACTCCCATCCCCCCTCCCCAAGACACCACACACTCCCACCCCCCCTCCCCAAGACACCACACACTCCCATCCCCCCTCCCCAAGACACCACACTGCTCCCACCCCCCCTCCCCAAGACACCACACACTCCCACCCCAAGACACCACACACTCCCATCCCCCCTCCCCAAGACACCACACACTCCCACCTCCCCTCCCCAAGACACCACACACTCCCATCCCCCCTCCCCAAGACACCACACACTCCCACCTCCCCACCCCAAGACACCACACACTCCCACCCCCCCTCCCCAACACACCACACACTCCCACCCCAAGACACCACACACTCCCATCCCCCCTCCCCAAGACACCACACACTCCCACCTCCCCTCCCCAAGACACCACACACTCCCATCCCCCCTCCCCAAGACACCACACACTCCCACCTCCCCACCCCAAGACACCACACACTCCCACCTCCCCTCCCCAAGACACCACACTGCTCCCACCCCCCTCCCCAAGACACCACACTGCTCCCACCCCCCTCCCCAAGACACCACACACTCCCATCCCCCCTCCCCAAGACACCACACACTCCCACCTCCCCACCCCAAGACACCACACACTCCCATCCCCCCTCCCCAACACACCACACACTCCCACCTCCCCTCCCCAAGACACCACACTGCTCCCACCCCCCTCCCCAAGACACCACACACTCCCATCCCCCCTCCCCAAGACACCACACTGCTCCCATCCCCCCTCCCCAAGACACCACACACTCCCATCCCCCCTCCCCAAGACACCACACACTCCCATCCCCCCTCCCCAAGACACCACACACTCCCACCCCCCCTCCCCAAGACACCACACAGCTCCCATCCCCCCTCCCCAAGACACCACACTGCTCCCACCCCCCCTCCCCAAGACACCACACTGCTCCCACCCCCTCTCCCCAAGACACCACACTGCTCCCACCCCCCCTCCCCAAGACACCACACCGCTCCCATCCCCCCTCCCCAACACACCACACACTCCCACCCCAAGACACCACACACTCCCATCCCCCCTCCCCAAGACACCACACACTCCCATCCCCCCTCCCCAAGACACCACACACTCCCACCCCCCCTCCCCAAGACACCACACACTCCCATCCCCCCTCCCCAAGACACCACACACTCCCACCCCCCCTCCCCAAGACACCACACACTCCCATCCCCCCTCCCCAAGACACCACACACTCCCACCCCAAGACACCACACACTCCCATCCCCCCTCCCCAAGACACCACACTCCCACCCCAAGACACCACACACTCCCACCCCCCCTCCCCAACACACCACACACTCCCACCCCAAGACACCACACACTCCCACCACCCCTCCCCAAGACACCACACACTCCCATCCCCCCTCCCCAAGACACCACACACTCCCACCCCAAGACACCACACACTCCCATCCCCCCTCCCCAAGACACCACACACTCCCACCTCCCCTCCCCAAGACACCACACTGCTCCCACCTCCCCTCCCCAACACACCACACACTCCCACCCCCCCTCCCCAACACACCACACACTCCCATCCCCCCTCCCCAAGACACCACACACTCCCACCTCCCCTTCCCAAGACACCACACACTCCCATCCCCCCTCCCAAAGACACCACACACTCCCACATCCCCTCCCCAAGACACCACACACTCCCATCCCCCCTCCCCAACACACCACACTGCTCCCATCCCCCCTCCCCAAGACACCACACACTCCCATCCCCCCTCCCCAAGACACCACACACTCCCATCCCCCCTCCCCAAGACACCACACACTCCCATCCCCCCTCCCCAATACACCACACACTCCCACCCCCCCCTCCCCAAGACACCACATACTCCCATCCCCCCTCCCCAAGACACCACACACTCCCATCCCCCCTCCCCAACACACCACACACTCCCACCCCCCCTCCCCAACACACCACACACTCCCACCACCCCTCCCCAAGACACCACACACTCCCACCCCCCCTCCCCAACACACCACACACTCCCACCCCCCCTCCCCAAGACACCACACACTCCCACCCCCCCTCCCCAAGACACCACACACTCCCACCCCCCCTCCCCAAGACACCACACACTCCCACCCCCCCTCCCCAACACACCACACACTCCCATCCCCCCTCCCCAAGACACCACACACTCCCACCCCCCCTCCCCAAGACACCACACACTCCCACCCCCCCTCCCCAAGACACCACACACTCCCACCCCCCCTCCCCAACACACCACACACTCCCAACCCCCCTCCCCAACACACCACACACTCCCACCCCCCCTCCCCAAGACACCACACTGCTCCCACACCCCCTCCCCAACACACCACACACTCCCACCCCCCCTCCCCAACACACCACACACTCCCACCCCCCCTCCCCAACACACCACACACTCCCACCCCCCCTCCCCAAGACACCACACTGCTCCCACCCCCCCCTCCCCAACACACCACACACTCCCACCCCCCCTCCCCAACACACCACACACTCCCACCCCCCCTCCCCAACACACCACACACTCCCACCCCCCCTCCCCAACACACCACACACTCCCACCCCCCCCCCCCTCCCCAAGACACCACACACTCCCACCCCCCCTCCCCAAGACACCACACACTCCCACCCCCCCTCCCCAACACACCACACACTCCCACCCCCCCTCCCCAAGACACCACACACTCCCATCCCCCCTCCCCAACACACCACCCCCCCCACCCCCCTCCCCAAGACACCACACACTCCCACCCCCCCTCCCCAACACACCACCCCCCCCACCCCCCCTCCCCAAGACACCACACACTCCCACCCCCCCTCCCCAACACACCACACTGCCAGATGTACCTTGCGTCCCTCCAGTGTGTATAGTTTCCTGACGTGACACTGCATCAGTTCCGAGATGTCTTCCAGAAACACTCGGAGGCTCCGGGTCGAGCGGCGGCTCAGAATCACACTCCTCCTCACCGCAGGGTCGCTGTTTCTGACCAATAGGATGCGCCGCTGCCGTGTAGGGGTGTGGCTTGGAGCAGTGGGAGGGCAAGGGTCTTCTGCTGGTCGCTGTGGCACTCGGCGGCTGTAGTGGGACACACACACCGTGAACACGCACACACCATACACCAGTGGAGGCTCCTCTTCAGAGGAATGGGAGGACCATCCTCCTCAGTGAATTTCAGAAAAATACAAATAGTGAAACATTTAAAAAACGTAATCCTTTTAAGATAAAACTAAACTACATACATTTACATTTCACCAAATTATTTATTAAAACACTGTTTTGTAATAAAGGTCAACAGCCACTGTCTGTCAGCTTGATTACATTTTTTTTTTATCTCGATCCGTGTGCACCTACATTGTAAACTGTCATTCATAGGCTAGGTTGTAGCAACGTAAGTAGCCTAAACCTATTAATGTTACATTGAACTGGATGAATGGAATATGAATGACAGTCATCCAATATGCTGTATTAGAAATAAGGCCATGTTCATCAAAAATGATAATCGTCCTCCTTCATCTTAAACGTCCCCTGAACGTCACTGCCATACACATGATAAACAACATGCATCAAATTCACACGATTATATACACACAGATAGTCATACAAACACTCACCTGGGGTGGTGCCAGAGGGCGGGGCGTTTGCCAGCCAGCTCCATGTTGATTGGTTTAGCCTGCCGTCTGTCAGAGCAGAGGTAACACCCTCCGTCCTCCAGCTGCTCTAGATGTTTAATACTGTGGGTTCCTCTGGGGGTGGTGACCGTACGTACCCCAAATGGCAGGGGCACCTACACACAGATACACGTTTAGGTTCAGCGCCACGATAGAGGTTTAATGTGTGTGTGTGTGTACTGTTTGTGTGTGTGTGTGTGTGTGTGTGTGTGTGTTCTGACCTTCTGCGACAGGTCATCCAGCAGTGCGTCAAAGCATTTGAAGCTGCGTTTGTGGACCGCCATCCTCACACCTGCAAACTTATCGTCGCCTCTCTTGTAGAAGGTGATTCGCTTAGCTGGTGGCGCGGCAATCACATGGGAGAGGTGAGAGGCGGAGGGTGGATGCAGGGGGAGGGGGAGGGGGAGCCATCTTCAGACTGGGGCCCATGGGGGTCCCACAAACCTGCTGGAGCCCACTGCATGCTGCCCTCTCACATACACCTAGAGAGAACACACACACACACACATACACTGTCAACACATAACCCACTTAACACACACAGGCTTGGGAATGAAAAACAGCAACCACCCAAATCCTGGATGTAGATAAGCTGTCCAGAGCAGCTGACACAGAACACCTGACACAGAGCATCTGATACAGAGCACCTGACACAGAGCAGCTGACACAGAACACCTGACACAGAGCATCTGATACAGAGCACCTGACACAGAGCATCTGATACAGAGCACCTCACACAGAGCATCTGACACAGAGCACCTGACACAGAGCAGCTGATACAGAGCACCTGACACAGAGCATCTGACACAGAGCACCTGACACAGAGCAGCTGACACAGAGCACCTGACACAGAGCAGCTGACACAGAGCACCTGACACAGAGCAGCTGACACAGAACACCTGACACAGAGCAGCTGACACAGAGCACCTGACACAGAGCATCTGACACAGAGCACCTGACACAGAGCAGCTGACACAGAGCACCTGACACAGAGCACCTGACACAGAGCACCTGACACAGAGCAGCTGACACAGAGCACCTGACACAGAGCACCTGACACAGAGCATCTGACACAGAGCACCTGACACAGAGCACCTGACACAGAGCACCTGACACAGAGCACCTGACACAGAGCACCTGACACAGAGCAGCTGACACAGAGCAGCTGACACAGAGCACCTGACACAGAGCACCTGACACAGAGCACCTGACACAGAGCAGCTATCCAGAGTAGATAACCTATACACATGACTGTGACTGGCTATGGATATGACTGAATGTATTCATGGTACAGACTGCCCATATCACTTGATGTTTGGGCGTAGCCCTTGGCCACCAATAGAGGACCACAATGGAAACAAGTCTCTTGACTTTTGAGTGTATCCTCTGCAATTTTTTGTATGTACAGTGGGGAGAACAAGTATTTGATACACTGCCGATTTTGCAGGTTTTCCTACTTACAAAGCATGTAGAGGTCTGTAATTTTTATCATAGGTACACTTCAACTATGAGAGACGGAATCTAAAACAAAAATCCAGAAAATCACATTGTATGATTTTTAAGTAATTAATTTGCATTTTATTGCATGACATAAGTATTTGATACATCAGAAAAGCAGAACTTAATATTTGGTACAGAAACCTTTGTTTGCAATTACAGAGATCATACGTTTCCTGTAGTTCTTGACTAGGTTTGCACACACTGCAGCAGGGATTTTGGCCCACTCCTCCCTACAGATCTTCTCCAGATCCTTCAGGTTTCGGGGCTGTCGCTGGGCAATACGGAGTTTCAGCTCCCTCCAAAGATTTTCTATTGGGTTCAGGTCTGGAGACTGGCTAGGCCACTCCAGGACCTTGAGATGCTTCTTACGGAGCCACTCCTTAGTTGCCATGGCTGTGTGCTTCGTGTCGTTGTCATGCTGGAAGACCCAGCCACGACCCATCTTCAATGCTCTTACTGAGGGAAGGAGGTTGTTGGCCAAGATCTCGCGATACATGGCCCCATCCATCCTCCCCTCAATACGGTGCAGTCGTCCTGTCCCCTTTGCAGAAAAGCATCCCCAAAGAATGATGTTTCCACCTCCATGCTTCACGGTTGGGATGGTGTTCTTGGGGTTGTACTCATCCTTCTTCTTCCTCCAAACACGTCGAGTGGAGTTTAGACCAAAAAGCTCAATTTTTGTCTCATCAGACCACATGACCTTCTCCCATTCTTCCTCTGGATCATCCAGATGGTCATTGGCAAACTTCAGACGGGCCTGGACATGCCCTGGCTTGAGCAGGGGGACCTTGCGTGCGCTGCAGTATTTTAATCCATGACGGCATAGTGTGTTACTAATGGTTTTCTTTGAGACTGTGGTCCCAGCTCTCTTCAGGTCATTGACCAGGTCCTGCCGTGTAGTTCTGGGCTGATCACTCACCTTCCTCATGATCATTGATGCCCCACGAGGTGAGATCTTGCATGGAGCCCCAGACCGAGGATGATTGACAGTCATCTTGAACTTCTTCCATTTTCTAATAATTGCGCCAACAGTTGTTGCCTTCTCACCAAGCTGCTTGCCTATTGTCCTGTAGCCCATCCCAGCCTTGTGCAGGTCTACAATTTTATCCCTGATGTCCTTACACAGCTCTCTGGTCTTGGCCATTGTGGAGAGGTTGGAGTCTGTTTGATTGAGTGTGTGGACAGGTGTCTTTTATACAGGTAACGAGTTCAAACAGGTGCAGTTAATACAGGTAATGAGTGGAGAACAGGAGGGCTTCTTAAAGAAAAACTAACAGGTCTGTGAGAGCCGGAATTCTTACTGGTTGGAAGGTGATCAAATACTTATGTCTTGCAATAAAATGCAAATTAATTACTTAAAAATTATACAATGTGATTTTCTGGATTTTTGTTTTAGATTCCGTCTCTCACAGTTGAAGTGTACCTATGATAAAAATTACAGACCTCTACATGCTTTGTAAGTAGGAAAACCTGCAAAATCGGCAGTGTATCAAATACTTGTTCTCCCCACTGTATGTGTGTGACATTTTTATATCTTAAATTGTTTAAATTAAATATTCCGTCACCAGATGATTGTTAATTAGTCTCAAACTGGCCAATAGTTTAATTCTTTATAACTTATCGACGTATCACGACGGTATCAAACTCTCTATTTAAGCTCTGAGGAACATAGACTCCTACAAAACATGAAAGGAACACAGAATCCTACAAAACATGAAAGGAACACAGAATCCTACAAAACATGAAAGGAACACAGAATCCAACAAAACATGAAAGGAACACAGAATCTTACAAAACATGAAAGGAACACAGAATCCTACAAAACATGAAAGGAACACAGAATCTTATAAAACATAAAAGGAACACAGAATCCTACAAAACATGAAAGGAACACAGAATCCTACAAAACATGAAAGGAACACAGAATCCTACAAAACATGAAAGGAACACAGAATCCTACAAAACATGAAAGGAACACAGAATCCTATAAAACATGAAAGGAACACAGAATCTTATAAAACATGAAAGGAACACAGAATCCTATAAAACATGAAAGGAACACAGAAACAGGCTTGTATCCTGGCTGAAGGTAACAAGGTAAAGAGGTAGGACAGCCCAGGCAGACTATGTTTAAAGAAGTGTCTCTGTTGGTCAGACAATCCTATTTGGGACAGACTGTAAACAGGTAGCAGCACATGCTGAGATCAGCCCTACCTGCCCATAGCACATTACATAAAGCCTATTTACACAGGTTAAACATGCACGCACACACACACGCACGCACACACAAAATGTACTCTCTGTAACACAATATTTGTTTAAAAATTATTCAAATAGGCCTATAACATTATAATGTTTCCATATAGTTCCAAAATGAGCAGTACATTAATTACCATAGTGTATGTTGTAGGAAACTATGGTAATTACCAATAATTGAAAAATGTAATCTATTTTCAATCAATTCTCAATAAACAAAAAAAGCTATGAATTGAAAAAGTTTTTAAATGTTTTTCCTTTTAGATTCAAATCACTTCCTGTTATGACTGTTTTCAATTAGAATTGACCCCAACCCTGGTAAGTACATGGCAATTTGCAACCGTACCATTGATTGAGACTAATGCATTGAGATTAAACTAGCTACAGGCTGGCCAGACAGTCTGGTAGAACAGATGGTTGAGTGGGTTGGAGCACGGAGCTGGCACCACCAGATGGTTGAGTGGGTTGGAGCACGGGGCTGGCACCACCAGATGGTTGAGTGGGTTGGAGCACGGGGCTGGCACCAACAGATGGTTGAGTGTGTTGGAGCACGGAGCTGGCACCAACAGATGGTTGAGTGGGTTGGAGCACGGGGCTGGCACCACCAGATGGTTGAGTGAGTTGGAGTATGGGGCTGGCACCAACAGATGGTTGAGTGGGTTGGAGCACGGAGCTGGCACCAACAGATGGTTGAGTGGGTTGGAGTACGGGGCTGGCACCACCAGATGGTTGAGTGAGTTGGAGTATGGGGCTGGAACCACCAGATGGTTGAATGGGTTGGAGTACGGGGCTGGCACCACCAGATGGTTGAATGGGTTGGAGTACGGGGCTGGCACCACCAGATGGTTGAGTGGGTTGGAGCACGGGGCTGGCACCACCAGATGGTTGAGTGAGTTGGAGTATGGGGCTGGCACCACCAGATGGTTGAATGGGTTGGAGTACGGGGCTGGCACCACCAGATGGTTGAGTGGGTTGGAGCACGGGGCTGGCACCACCAGATGGTTGAGTGGGTTGGAGCACGGGGCTGGAACCAACAGATGGTTGAGTGGGTTGGAGCACGGGGCTGGCATCACCAGATGGTTGAGTGGGTTGGAGCACGGGGCTGGAACCACCAGATGGTTGAGTGTGTTGGAGCACGGGGCTGGAACCACCAGGGTTGTAGGTTTGAATCTCACATGCGCTGCCTATTCAATACATCTGTTAACTGTAAGACACTTTGAGGAAAAAAATAACATTCTATTGAATTACACTTAAAGTGAAATAATCTGCTGTTTTAAAAGGTAATTTCCATGTAAAAGGACCCATGAGCACCAACATGTGAAGTACATATGAGCATGTCAAATTGGGTTATAAATTAAAATGAAGAGTCTATATTTTTGGGGGGATTTTATATTTATTTTACCTTTCTTTAACTAGGCAAGTCAGTTAAGAACAAATTCTTATTTTCAATGACAGCCTAGGAACAGTGGGTTAACTGCCTTGTTCAGGGGCAGAACGACAGATTTTTTACCTTGTCAGCTCAGGGATTTGATCTTGCAACCTTCCGGTTACTAGTCCAACATTCTAACCACTAGGCTACCTGAATTAAGGCATATATATAATTGTTTTACCATTTATCATCCTACAAAATGTAATATGGCTTAAGGCTTTGATGTTTGGTTAAACAGATGGAAAAGTGGTCTTAGAAAACATCTCCCAGAAAAAGTCTTAAAACACGTTGAATGTTGTAAATGTTGAAGTAAAGACCCCCTGCCAACTAATATCAACACTTAGTTTTGGATAATTTTTTTTATGCCTTTCTGTAAATGTAAGCCTTGTGCCTTGGAATTATGTTACCAAAGACCCACATACCTTTAAGATATTTTCCACATTTTATGATAATGAAAGTAACAAGTAAGAATTTAGAGCTTTAAAGGGTTGCAAAGGGTTGGAAACTTTCTGGTAAATTTCCAGAATTTTTCCTGAAATTTTCCATGGGAAGTTAGGCCCGGGAATTTTGGGGAATTTTGCTTAAATTCCTTTTTTTAAATTTTGCTTACAACAGTGAACCTTTTTTCGTGAGATAAACATAAGTCAATTATAGGCCTGTGGCATATTTTGGTTAAACTATCCCCAATTCATGGAATTGCAACCCTCTGCATGCACAGTGCATTCTTCCATCACATGCACAGTGCATTCTTCCATCACATGTACAGCTGATTCTCAAGATCTTGCACACTAATGAGATGCTATTGAGTCCACATTACTACACTGTCTGAGCCAAGGACTACATGCTTTCTGGTAAGTTTTGATTACAATACTGGGTGGGGTGAATATGTTTTATATGAATACATAATTTTTTGTTAACTAGTAAATAGTAGCCTAAAGCAAAGTGTGTTTAAATATTGTTAACAATTTCTGCTAGTTAGTTTTTGCTACCATGTGGGTTTTATCTTGCTTTTTGAGCCTGCTAACTGAGGAGTGTTAATTCACCTGTTTCCATACATGTTTCATTTTAAAACATTTATCTTACAAAGGAGTTGTTTAATTTAACTGCTTAACTATTTATCTGTACATGGAAATTATATATATTTTTACAAATGTTTTTCTAATCTTTATAGGAAAATGCCATGCCATTTGATGTGTGGAGACATGTTGCTGCAGCTAATGTAGAAGGAGAAGCTGTGTACATTTGCAAATAGTGTGCCGAATCATATGTGAAGAATGCAACAACAAAGATGCAGAATCATCTGGCCAAGTGCATAAAGTTCCCTCAGCGCTCTCAACAAGCAACCTCTGACGTAAGTCGCTCTACTTCTATTCGAGGTGAAAATGATGAATCTGACACTTTATCGATAGCATGGTCCTCTTGGAATCAGAAGTTTTTTTGACTCAATGGAGGAACGTAGTCAGATAAATGCTGATGAACGTCTTGCTCGAGCTGTGTAACTGTTCACCTCTGATGCTCACAGGCAATGTGTATCGGAAGAGATTTCTGAATGTTCTTCACCCAGCATACACCCCTCCAACCAGACATGCTTCATCTATTAATTTGCTGGATGCAGAGTTCAGCAGAGTTCAAGTGAAGGTCAAGCAAATCATAGAGAATGCAGACGGTATTGCAATCATCTCTGATGGGTGGTCGAATGTTCGTGGGCAAGGAATAATTAACTACATCATCTCCACCACTCAACCAGTATTCTACAAGAGCACAGACACAAGGGACAACAGACACACCAGTCTCTACATTGCAGATGAGCTGAAGGCAGTCATCAATGACCTTGGACCACAGAAGGTATTTGCACTGGTGACAGACAATGCTGTGAACATGGAGGCTGCTTGGTCTAAAGTGGAGGAGTCCTACCCTCACATCACAACTATTGGCTGTGCTGCTCATGCATTTAATCTGCTCCTCAAGGACATCATGGCACTGAAAACAATGGATACACTCTACAAGAGAGCCAAGGAAATGGTTAGGTATGTGAAGGGTCATCAAGTTATAGCAGCAATCTACCTCACCAAGCAAAGTGAGAAGAATAAGAGCACCACATTGAAGCTGCCCAGCAACACCCATTGGGGTGGTCTTGTCATCATGTTTGACAGTCTCCTGGAGGGGAAGGAGTCTCTCCAAGAAATGGCCATATCACAGTCTGCCGATATGGACAGCCCCATCAAGAGGATCCTCCTGGATGATGTATTTTGGGAGAGAGTGGTAAGCAGCCTGAAACTCCTGAAACCTATAGCAGTAGCCATTGCACGGATTGAGGGAGACAATGCCATCCTTTCTGATGTTCAGACTCTGCTTGCAGATGTAAGAGAATAAATCCATACTGCCCTGCCCAATTCACTGTTGCTCCAAGCAGAGGAAACTGCAGTTCTGAAATACATCAAAAAGCGTGAAGACTTCTGCCTGAAGCCCATACATGCCACAGCGTACATGTTGGACTCCAAGTATGCTGGTAAGAGCATCCTGTCTGATGCAGAGATGAACAAGGCCTATGGTATCATCACTACCGTGTTTCACCACCTTGGCCTGGATGAGGGCAAGGTTCTTGGCAGTCTGGCGAAGTACACTGCCAAGCAAGGGCTTTGGGATGGAGATGCAATATGGCAGTCGTGCCAACATATCTCATCAGCCACCTGGTGGAAGGGACTTTGTGGATCTTAGGCTCTTTCCCCTGTTGCCTCCATCATCCTCCAAATCCCACCAACATCAGCTGCGTCAGAGCGCAACTGGTCCTTGTTTGTGAACACACACACCAAAGCACGCAACAGGCTGACCAATAAAAGGGTTGAAACATTGGTGGCCATCCGGGCAAATTTGATGCTTTTTGAGCCTGACAACGAGCCATCCTCAACAAGGTTGGAATGTGACAGTGAAGATGAGGCTGCGGAGTCTGATGTTGAAGAGGTGGATATTGAGGAGGTCCAGTGAGAAGACATGGAAGCCTGAGAGGAAGACAACCAAAGCTTTAGTTTCTAGACTATCATTTTACAGATTTTTTTGGAGATGCGATGGATCATTGGGGATCATTCAAAGTTCCCTTTCTTTTGTTATTCAGTGAAATCATCCCATGTGAAGAGTCAACTCATTTAATTAAAGTTCAATTCGTAACTAAATTGTTTTAAAAAATTGTCTATTGGAAGGATCTAATCCTTTTCAATCATGTCTACTCATGAAAAGGTAAAAGGTTTATTTTTCTGTCTCCATGTGATATGGTACATATATCCAATGCAAAAAACATCTACATTTAAATGGTATTAATATTAATTCCCATATATTCCCGTTAATTCCCACAGAAAGTTTCCACCTCTGAATATTTCCCAAAATGTGCAACCCTAGGTAGAGCTATCATTTAGTAAAGGTAGAGCTATCAATTAGTTATAGGGTTTTACGGATATAACTTTTTTAATGAATTATTAAATTATTAAATTTCCGAAAAATCGCTAATGGAATTTCTGCAATTGAATTGGCTACAATGGGAAATCTTAGTTGACACAAAGCACAGTTGGATTCACAAGTTTGGACAGCACAGTAGAGTACAGTAAAGGAAAGTACGCTTAATAAATAAAGAGCAGTGATACTATCAAGACCGGTGATTATTTCTTATTTTTTCTCATCTTATTCCGATTTAGAAGAGATTATTTTCATATCCATAATTATGTATTTCTGTGTAGTACAGATCAGGGACTCATGATGGAATTCCGTTACCGGGTGTAAAGCCACTTCACTTACTGTAGTTCAATAACCAAAAGAGATGTTTTCAAACTCAATGTGTCATGTCATAGCTGACCCACCATTATTTCTGTAGTTTAATCTTAATTCGGATACAGTGCATTCAGAAAGTATTCAGACCCTTTGACTTTTTCCCACATTTTGTTCCATTACAGCCTTATTCTGAAATTGATTCAATTGTTTTTTTCCCTCATCAATCTACACACAATACCCCATAATGACAAAGCAAAAACAGGTTTAAATCTATTTACATAAGTATTCAGACCTTTTACTCAGTAAAATCAAGGATCTCTTTGCTCCGTTCATCTTTCCCTCGATCCTGACTAGTCTCCCAGTCCCTGCAGCTGAAAAACATCCCTACAGCCTGATGCTGCCACCACCATGCTTCACCGTAGGGATGGCGCCAGGTTTCCTCCAGACATGACGCTTGGCATTCAGGCCAAAGAGTTCAATCTTGGTTTCATCAGACCAGAGAATCTTGTTTCTCATGGTCTGAGAGTCCTTTAGATGCCTTTTGGCAAACTCCAAGCGGGCTGTCATGTGCCTTTTACTGAGGAGTGGCTTCCGTCTGGCCACTCTACCATAAAGGCCTGATTTGTGGAGTGCTGCAGAGGAACTCTGGTGCTCTGTCAGAGTAATCATTAGGTTCTTGGTCACCTCCCTGACTAAGGCCCTTCTCCCCCGATTGTTCAGTTTTGCCGGGCGGCCAGCTCTAGGAAGAGTCTTGGTGGTTGCAAACTTCTTCCATTTAAGAATGGTGGAGGCCACTGTATTCTTGGGGAACTTCAATGCTGCAGAAATGTTTTGGTACCCTTCCCCAGATCTCTGCCTCGACACAATTCTGTCTCGGAGCTCCACGGACATTTCCTTCGACCTCATGACTTGGTTTTTGCTCTGACATGCACCATCAACTGTGGGACCTTATATAGACAAGCATGTGCCTTTCCAAATCATGTCCATTTAATTGAATTTTCCACAGGTGGACTCCAATCAAGTTTAGATTTTTCTACAAGGATGATCAATGGAAACAGGATGCACCTGAGCTCAATTTCAAGTGCCATAGCAAAGGGTCTGAATACTTATGTAAATAAGGTATTTCTGTTTGTCTTTTAATTCCGCTGTGTCATTATGAGGTGTTGTGATGTCATTATGGGGTATTGTGATGTCATTATGGGGTATTGTGATGTCATTATGGGGTATTGTGATGTCATTATGGGGTATTATGTGTAGATTGATGAGGAAAACATGTAATTCAATCCATTTTAGAATAAGGCTGTAGCGTATTAAAATGTGGAAAAAGTGAAGGGGTCTGAATACTTTCTGAATGGAGATCTCTCCGGGGGAGATTTGACCGAAATTCTGTTACCAAACTTTGCATCTGCACAGTTCTTCCAGTAAATGTGTTTTAATTCTCAGTGCAAACTGATAAAAAAAATAGTCCTTGTGCATAGAGCTGGTTTGTTAAAACTATCTAGGCCTAAACACGGCCTGGGAATTAATACCAACCGGGGAATCTTCTCATTTCCTCTGCTCAGCCTTTAATAGGTTACTTAATCCTACCTTTACCTGGAGTTACACAATCCTACACAGATAGACATGCGAACGCACCTGTTATTGTCTCTGTAACCGCTGAGTTAACGCATCAGAGATGACCATCTATAGATATTTTCAGTGGTTATATAACTAAAACCTAAAACAGGTCTCTCTACAGCAAAACACTACCTCCACATTCCACTGTTAAGTCAGCAGAATAGATGGACCCAACAAGTGAATCTGAGACTACAATCAACTATCTACAGTACAGTCATCTTCCATCAAACACACACACACACACACACCGTTACACACTAGAGCCCCTAACTTCCAGACATTCTACTCACATAGTCAGGAAACATGATCCAATCCGATAGAAGCAGTCTGACGTGAATTCCTTCAAACTGCTCTGCATCTGGCTCCCATACTGTACCAGTGTCTGTGTGTGAGAGTGTTTGAGCTAGCCGTGTCTACCTGTACCAGTGTCTGTGTGTGAGAGTGTTTGAGCTAGCCGTGTCTACCTGTACCAGTGTCTGTGTGTGAGAGTGTTTGAGCGAGCCGTGTCTACCGTCAGCCGTTAGTCCACACACACTGACACTGTGGTTAGCGCCTGCAACAGGTTCCAACCCACTCCTGTAAGATGGCCGCTAGCTAATCAGACCTGGAGGGGAGGAGGAGGGGAGGAGGGGGGAGGATAGAAAGCAAAGCCTCCTTAATCAGCTGAGATCTGGCAGGGTGATGGTGTTAGGGATAGAGTTAGAGTTGGGGATAGGGTTCGGGATAGGGATAGGGATAGGGTTAGGGTTAGGATAGGGATAGGGATAGGGTTAGAGTTAGGATAGGGTTAGAGTTAGGATAGGGGTAGGGATAGAGTTAGGATAGGGATAGGGTTAGGATAGGGATAGGGATAGAGTTAGGATAGGGGTAGGGTTAGGATAGGGATAGGGTTAGAGTTAGGATAGGGGTAGGGTTAGGATAGGGTTAGGATAGGGATAGAGTTAGGATAGGGGTAGGGTTAGGATAGGGATAGGGTTAGGATAGGGATAGGGTTAGGATAGGGATAGGGTTAGGATAGGGATAGGGTTAGGATAGGGATAGGGTTAGGATAGGGTTAGGATAGGGATAGGGTTAGGATAGGGATATGGATAGGGATAGGGATAGGGATAGGGTTAGGATAGGGATAGGGATAGAGTTAGGATAGGGGTAGGGTTAGGATAGGGGTAGGGTTAGGATAGGGGTAGGGATAGGGATAGGGTTAGAGTTAGGATATGGGTAGGGTTAGGATAGGGGTAGGGTTAGGATAGGGGTAGGGATAGGGTTAGGATAGGGATAGGGATAGGGATAGGTTTAGGATAGGGATAGGGATAGGGTTAGGATAGGGATAGGGTTAGGATAGGGATAGGGTTAGGATAGGGATAGGGTTAGGATAGGGATATGATAGGCATAGGGTTAGGATAGGGATAGGGTTAGGATAGGGGTAGGGTTAGGGTTAGGGTTGGGATAGGGTTAAGGATAGGGCTAGGGATAGGGATAGGGATTGGGTTAGGGATTGGGTTAGGGATAGGATAGGATAGGGATAGGATTAGGGGGAATGATACACAGTTCCATACAGAACCGGTTAGTTGATTGACTAGCTCAGGGGGATGGTGGTAGGGTTAGGGTTAGGGCTAGGGTTAGGGTTAGGGTTAGGGCTAGGGTTATGGCTAAGGTTAGGGGGAATAATACACAGTTCCATACAGAACAGGTTAGTTGATTGACTCTTGCAGCAGACAGCTCAGAGGAAAGACCACAGAACCAGAGCACATGGACATCCTGCTGAGGCTAGAACTTACTGAACCACTCTATTTGAGTTAGGGTTACCTCTATTTGAGTTAGAGTTAGGGTTAGCTCTATTTGAGTTAGGGTTACCTCTATTTGAGTTAGGGTTACCTCTATTTGAGTTAGGGTTACCTCTATTTGAGTTAGGGTTACCTCTATTTGAGTTAGGGTTAGCTCTATTTGAGTTAGGGTTACCTCTATTTGAGTTAGGGTTAGCTCTATTTGAGTTAGGGTTACCTCTATTTGAGTTAGGGTTAGGGTTAGCTCTATTTGAGTTAGGGTTACCTCTATTTGAGTTAGGGTTAGCTCTATTTGAGTTAGGGTTAGCTCTATTTGAGTTAGGGTTACCTCTATTTGAGTTAGGGTTAGGGTTAGCTCTATTTGAGTTAGGGTTAGCTCTATTTGAGTTAGGGTTACCTCTATTTGAGTTAGGGTTAGCTCTATTTGAGTTAGGGTTAGCTCTATTTGAGTTAGGGTTAGCTCTATTTGAGTTAGGGTTACCTCTATTTGAGTTAGGGTTACCTCTATTTGAGTTAGGGTTACCTCTATTTGAGTTAGGGTTACCTCTATTTGAGTTAGGGTTACCTCTATTTGAGTTAGGGTTACCTCTATTTGAGTTAGGGTTACCTCTATTTGAGTTAGGGTTACCTCTATTTGAGTTAGGGTTACCTCTATTTGAGTTAGGGTTAGCTCTATTTGAGTTAGGGTTACCTCTATTTGAGTTAGGGTTAGCTGTATTTGAGTTAGGGTTACCTCTATTTGAGTTAGGGTTACCTCTATTTGAGTTAGGGTTACCTCTATTTGAGTTAGGGTTACCTCTATTTGAGTTAGGGTTACCTCTATTTGAGTTAGAGTTAGCTCTATTTGAGTTAGGGTTACCTCTATTTGAGTTAGGGTTAGCTCTATTTGAGTTAGGGTTAGCTCTATTTGAGTTAGGGTTACCTCTATTTGAGTTAGGGTTAGCTCTATTTGAGTTAGGGTTAGCTCTATTTGAGTTAGGGTTAGCTCTATTTGAGTTAGGGTTAGCTCTATTTGGGTTAGGGTTACCTCTATTTGAGTTAGGGTTAGCTCTATTTGAGTTAGGGTTACCTCTATTTGAGTTAGGGTTAGCTCTATTTGAGTTAGGGTTACCTCTATTTGAGTTAGGGTTACCTCTATTTGAGTTAGGGTTACCTCTATTTGAGTTAGGGTTACCTCTATTTGAGTTAGGGTTACCTCTATTTGAGTTAGAGTTAGCTCTATTTGAGTTAGAGTTAGCTCTATTTGAGTTAGGGTTAGCTCTATTTGAGTTAGGGTTACCTCTATTTGAGTTAGGGTTACCTCTATTTGAGTTAGGGTTACCTCTATTTGAGTTAGGGTTACCTCTATTTGAGTTAGGGTTAGCTCTATTTGGGTTAGGGTTACCTCTATTTGGGTTAGGGTTACCTCTATTTGAGTTAGGGTTAGCTCTATTTGAGTTAGGGTTACCTCTATTTGAGTTAGGGTTAGCTCTATTTGAGTTAGGGTTAGCTCTATTTGAGTTAGGGTTAGCTCTATTTGAGTTAGGGTTACCTCTATTTGAGTTAGAGTTACCTCTATTTGAGTTAGGGTTACCTCTATTTGAGTTAGGGTTACCTCTATTTGAGTTAGGGTTACCTCTATTTGAGTTAGGGTTACCTCTATTTGAGTTAGGGTTAGCTCTATTTGAGTTAGGGTTACCTCTATTTGAGTTAGGGTTACCTCTATTTGAGTTAGGGTTACCTCTATTTGAGTTAGGGTTACCTCTATTTGAGTTAGGGTTAGCTCTATTTGAGTTAGGGTTAGCTCTATTTGAGTTAGGGTTACCTCTATTTGAGTTAGGGTTACCTCTATTTGAGTTAGGGTTACCTCTATTTGAGTTAGGGTTAGCTCTATTTGAGTTAGGGTTACCTCTATTTGAGTTAGGGTTAGCTCTATTTGAGTTAGGGTTAGCTCTATTTGAGTTAGGGTTAGCTCTATTTGGGTTAGGGTTAGCTCTATTTGGGTTAGGGTTACCTCTATTTGAGTTAGGGTTAGCTCTATTTGAGTTAGGGTTACCTCTATTTGAGTTAGGGTTACCTCTATTTGAGTTAGGGTTACCTCTATTTGAGTTAGGGTTAGCTCTATTTGAGTTAGGGTTAACTCTATTTGAGTTAGGGTTACCTCTATTTGAGTTAGGGTTACCTCTATTTGAGTTAGGGTTACCTCTATTTGAGTTAGGGTTACCTCTATTTGAGTTAGGGTTACCTCTATTTGAGTTAGGGTTAGCTCTATTTGAGTTAGGGTTACCTCTATTTGAGTTAGGGTTACCTCTATTTGAGTTAGGGTTACCTCTATTTGAGTTAGGGTTACCTCTATTTGAGTTAGGGTTAGCTCTATTTGAGTTAGGGTTACCTCTATTTGAGTTAGGGTTAGCTCTATTTGAGTTAGGGTTACCTCTATTTGAGTTAGGGTTAGCTCTATTTGGGTTAGGGTTACCTCTATTTGAGTTAGGGTTACCTCTATTTGAGTTAGGGTTACCTCTATTTGAGTTAGGGTTACCTCTATTTGAGTTAGGGTTACCTCTATTTGAGTTAGGGTTACCTCTATTTGAGTTAGGGTTAGCTCTATTTGAGTTAGGGTTAGCTCTATTTGAGTTAGGGTTACCTCTATTTGAGTTAGGGTTAGCTGTATTTGAGTTAGGGTTACCTCTATTTGAGTTAGGGTTAGCTCTATTTGAGTTAGGGTTACCTCTATTTGAGTTAGGGTTACCTCTATTTGAGTTAGGGTTACCTCTATTTGAGTTAGGGTTACCTCTATTTGAGTTAGGGTTACCTCTATTTGAGTTAGGGTTACCTCTATTTGAGTTAGGGTTACCTCTATTTGAGTTAGGGTTAGCTCTATTTGAGTTAGGGTTACCTCTATTTGAGTTAGGGTTACCTCTATTTGAGTTAGGGTTACCTCTATTTGAGTTAGGGTTACCTCTATTTGAGTTAGGGTTACCTCTATTTGAGTTAGGGTTACCTCTATTTGAGTTAGGGTTACCTCTATTTGAGTTAGGGTTAGCTCTATTTGAGTTAGGGTTACCTCTATTTGAGTTAGGGTTAGCTCTATTTGGGTTAGGGTTACCTCTATTTGAGTTAGGGTTAGCTCTATTTGAGTTAGGGTTAGCTCTATTTGAGTTAGGGTTACCTCTATTTGATTTAGGGTTATCTTTATTTGAGTTAGGGTTACCTCTATTTGAGTTAGGGTTAGCTCTATTTGAGTTAGAGTTAGCTCTATTTGAGTTAGGGTTAGCTCTATTTGAGTTAGGGTTACCTCTATTTGAGTTAGGGTTACCTCTATTTGAGTTAGGGTTACCTCTATTTGAGTTAGGGTTACCTCTATTTGAGTTAGGGTTAGCTCTATTTGAGTTAGGGTTAGCTCTATTTGGGTTAGGGTTACCTCTATTTGAGTTAGGGTTACCTCTATTTGAGTTAGGGTTACCTCTATTTGAGTTAGGGTTACCTCTATTTGAGTTAGGGTTACCTCTATTTGAGTTAGGGTTACCTCTATTTGAGTTAGGGTTACCTCTATTTGAGTTAGGGTTACCTCTATTTGAGTTAGGGTTACCTCTATTTGAGTTAGGGTTACCTCTATTTGAGTTAGGGTTAGCTCTATTTGAGTTAGGGTTACCTCTATTTGAGTTAGGGTTACCTCTATTTGAGTTAGGGTTACCTCTATTTGAGTTAGGGTTAGCTCTATTTGAGTTAGGGTTACCTCTATTTGAGTTAGGGTTACCTCTATTTGAGTTAGGGTTACCTCTATTTGAGTTAGGGTTACCTCTATTTGAGTTAGGGTTACCTCTATTTGAGTTAGGGTTACCTCTATTTGAGTTAGGGTTACCTCTATTTGAGTTAGGGTTACCTCTATTTGAGTTAGGGTTAGCTCTATTTGAGTTAGGGTTAGCTCTATTTGAGTTAGGGTTACCTCTATTTGAGTTAGGGTTACCTCTATTTGAGTTAGGGTTACCTCTATTTGAGTTAGGGTTACCTCTATTTGAGTTAGGGTTACCTCTATTTGAGTTAGGGTTAGCTCTATTTGAGTTAGGGTTACCTCTATTTGAGTTAGGGTTACCTCTATTTGAGTTAGGGTTAGCTCTATTTGAGTTAGGGTTAGCTCTATTTGAGTTAGGGTTAGCTCTATTTGAGTTAGGGTTACCTCTATTTGACTTAGGGTTACCTCTATTTGAGTTAGGGTTACCTCTATTTGAGTTAGGGTTACCTCTATTTGAGTTAGGGTTACCTCTATTTGAGTTAGGGTTACCTCTATTTGAGTTAGGGTTACCTCTATTTGAGTTAGGGTTACCTCTATTTGAGTTAGGGTTACCTCTATTTGAGTTAGGGTTACCTCTATTTGAGTTAGGGTTACCTCTATTTGAGTTAGGGTTACCTCTATTTGAGTTAGGGTTACCTCTATTTGAGTTAGGGTTACCTCTATTTGAGTTAGGGTTACCTCTATTTGAGTTAGGGTTACCTCTATTTGAGTTAGGGTTACCTCTATTTGAGTTAGGGTTAGCTCTATTTGAGTTAGGGTTACCTCTATTTGAGTTAGGGTTACCTCTATTTGAGTTAGGGTTAGCTCTATTTGAGTTAGGGTTACCTCTATTTGAGTTAGGGTTACCTCTATTTGAGTTAGGGTTACCTCTATTTGAGTTAGGGTTACCTCTATTTGAGTTAGGGTTAGCTCTATTTGAGTTAGGGTTACCTCTATTTGAGTTAGGGTTACCTCTATTTGAGTTAGGGTTACCTCTATTTGAGTTAGGGTTACCTCTATTTGAGTTAGGGTTAGCTCTATTTGAGTTAGGGTTACCTCTATTTGAGTTAGGGTTAGCTCTATTTGAGTTAGGGTTACCTCTATTTGAGTTAGGGTTAGCTCTATTTGGGTTAGGGTTACCTCTATTTGAGTTAGGGTTACCTCTATTTGAGTTAGGGTTAGCTCTATTTGAGTTAGGGTTAGCTCTATTTGAGTTAGGGTTACCTCTATTTGAGTTAGGGTTACCTCTATTTGAGTTAGGGTTAGCTCTATTTGAGTTAGGGTTACCTCTATTTGAGTTAGGGTTACCTCTATTTGAGTTAGGGTTAGCTCTATTTGAGTTAGGGTTAGCTCTATTTGAGTTAGGGTTAGCTCTATTTGAGTTAGGGTTAGCTCTATTTGAGTTAGGGTTACCTCTATTTGAGTTAGGGTTAGCTCTATTTGAGTTAGGGTTACCTCTATTTGAGTTAGGGTTAGCTCTATTTGAGTTAGGGTTACCTCTATTTGAGTTAGGGTTACCTCTATTTGAGTTAGGGTTACCTCTATTTGAGTTAGGGTTACCTCTATTTGAGTTAGGGTTACCTCTATTTGAGTTAGGGTTAGCTCTATTTGAGTTAGGGTTAGCTCTATTTGAGTTAGGGTTACCTCTATTTGAGTTAGGGTTACCTCTATTTGAGTTAGGGTTACCTCTATTTGAGTTAGGGTTACCTCTATTTGAGTTAGGGTTAGCTCTATTTGAGTTAGGGTTACCTCTATTTGAGTTAGGGTTAGCTCTATTTGAGTGGTCCACAATGTGGTTTTTAAAATGGCTATGTATTGTCAATTACAGTAGCATTGTGAAGCGAAACTTTAATACATTTTTCTAACTAACTCTTTTTCTCTATAAAACGTACATTATGCACTTCTACAACATGAGGTTACGCTAAAACCAGATGAATGCTTCACGCGTTTGCTTTTATAAGTTCCGTCAGCCACAGTAAAATCCAGCCACTGTAATCGGTGAGACCAGTGTAATCGGTGAGACCAGTGTAGTCAGTGAGACCAGTGTAATCAGTGAGACCAGTGTAATCGGTGAGACCAGTGTAGTCAGTGAGACCAGTGTAATCGGTGAGACCAGTGTAATCGGTGAGACCAGTGTAGTCAGTGAGACCAGTGTAATCAGTGAGACCAGTGTAATCGGTGAGACCAGTGTAATCAGTGAGACCAGTGTAGTCAGTGAGACCAGTGTAATCGGTGAGACCAGTGTAATCGGTGAGACCAGTGTAATCGGTGAGACCAGTGTAATCGGTGAGACCAGTGTAATCAGTGAAACCAGTGTAATCAGTGTAATCAGTGAGACCAGTGTAATCAGTGAGACTACAAAAACATACACACCCAGTAGCTCTCCAAGAGGACGCTTGGCCTCCCACGTGTCAGAGCAGAGGGTAGGAATCAGTTCACAGTGGCTGCCAGCTCCCCAAGAGGATGCTTGGCCTCCCACGTGTCAGAGCAGAGGGTAGGAATCAGTTCACAGTGGCTGCCAGCTCCCCAAGAGGATGCTTGGCCTCCCACGTGTCAGAGCAGAGGGTAGGAATCAGTTCACAGTGGCTGCCAGCTGAAAGGCTCTATTTTGAATACAGTTTAGGGATTAGCTTCTGAGAAACTTAGGCACAGTCCTTCACACACACACACAGCACGATTATAGAGTTACATCTTACTTAGATCTTCCTCACGTCTTACATAAATCTTACCAAATAGAGCATTTGTGTCATCACATGAAGTACTTTATGGACTTAGAGATGTAGAGAATAAAGTGTCAGATATCTGAAGACCAGGAGGTCAGACTGTCTGTTGGATACCAGAGGAACACTGTATCTCTCTCTCTCTGCAGTCTGTCTCTGTCTCTCTCTCTCTCCTGTCTGTCTCTCTCTTTCCAGTCTGTATCTGTCTCTCTCTCTCTCTCTCTCCTGTCTGTCTCTATATGTCTCTCTCTCTCTCCTGTCTCTCTCTCTCTCTGGTCTGTCTCTGTCTCTCTCTCTCTCTCTGTCTCTCTCTCTCTCTCCAGTCTGTCTCTATATGTCTCTCTCTCTCTCCTGTCTCTCTCTCTCTCTGGTCTGTCTCTGTCTCTCTCTCTCTCTCTCTCTCCTGTCTGTCTCTGTCTCTCTCCTGTCTGTCTGTCTGTCTCTCTCCTGTCTGTCTCTCTCTCTCCTGTCTGTCTCTGTCTCTCTCCTGTCTGTCTCTCTCTCTCCTGTCTCTCTCTGTCTCTCTCTATATATATATATATGTGTCTCTCTCTCTCCTGTCTGTCTCTATATGTCTCTCTCTCTCCTGTCTGTCTCTATATGTCTCTCTCTCTCCTGTCTGTTGCTATATGTCTCTCTCTCTCCTGTCTGTCGCTCTGTCTCTCTCTCTCCTGTCTGTCGCTCTGTCTCTCTCTCACTCTCTCTCTGTCTCTCTCTCTTTCTCTCTATGTCTCACTCTCTCTCTCTCCTGTCTCTCTCTCCTGTCTCTCTCTCCTGTCTCTCTCTCCTGTCTCTCTCTCCTGTCTCTCGCTCTCCTGTCTCTCGCTCTCCTGTCTCTCTCAATCTGTCTCTCTCAATCTGTCTCTCTCTCTCTTTTTCCTGTCTCTCTCTCTCTTGTCTGCTTCTCTCTCCTGTCTGCTTCTCTCTCCTGTCTGCTTCTCTCTCCTGTCTGCTTCTCTCTCCTGTCTGCTTCTCTTTCCTGTCTGCTTCTCTCTCCTGTCTGCTTCTCTCTCCTGTCTGCTTCTCTCTCTCCTGTCTGCTTCTCTCTCCTGTCTGCTTCTCTCTCCTGTCTGCTTCTCTCTCCTGTCTGTCTCTCTCTCCTGTCTGTCTCTCTCTCCTGTCTCTCTCTCTCTCTCCTGTCTGTCTCTCTCTCTCCTGTCTGTCTCTCTCTCCTGTCTGTCTCTCTCTCCTGTCTGTCTCTCTCTCCTGTCTGTCTCTCCTGTCTGTCTGCCTTTCTGTCTTTCTCTTCTATCTGTCTCTCTCATATCATCTAGTAATTGCCAGATACATAAATGTTGGCAGCTGGAGGTGGAAGTTGAAGACTGTATGCAGAATAACTATCAACGACACAGCCCTCTCCTGGTAAGGAGAATAACTATCAACGACACAGCCCTCTCCTGGTAAGGAGAATAACTATCAACGACACAGCCCTCTCCTGGTAAGGAGAATAACTATCAACGACACAGCCCTCTCCTAGTAAGGAGAATAACTAGCAATGACACAGCCCTCTCCTAGTAAGGAGAATAACTAGCAATGACACAGCCCTCTCCTGGTAAGGAGAATACCTATCAACGACACAGCCCTCTCCTAGTAAGGAGAATAACTATCAATGACACAGCCCTCTCCTGGTAAGGAGAATAACTATCAAAGACAGCGCCCTCTCCTGGTAAGGAGAATAACTATCAACGACAGCGCCCTCTCCTGGTAAGGAGAATAACTATCAACGACACAGCCCTCTCCTGGTAAGGAGAATAACTATCAACGACACAGCCCTCTCCTGGTAAGGAGAATAACTATCAACGACACAGCCCTCTCCTAGTAAGGAGAATAACTAGCAATGACACAGCCCTCTCCTAGTAAGGAGAATAATTAGCAATGACACAGCCTCTCCTGGTAAGGAGAATAACTAGCAATGACAGCGCCCTCTCCTGGTAAGGAGAATAACTATCAACGACACAGCCCTCTCCTGGTAAGGAGAATAACTATCAACGACATCGCCCTCTCCTGGTAAACAGAATAACTAGCAACGACACAGCCCTCTCCTGGTAAGGAGAATAACTAGCAACGACACAGCCCTCTCCTGGTAAGGAGAATAACTATCAACGACACAGCCCTCTCCTGGTAAGGAGAATAACTATCAACGACAGCGCCCTCTCCTGGTAAGGAGAATAACTATCAACGACACAGCCCTCTCCTGGTAAGGAGAATAACTATCAACGACACAGCCCTCTCCTGGTAAGGAGAATAACTATCAACGACACAGCCCTCTCCTGGTAAGGAGAATAACTAGCAACGACACAGCCCTCTCCTGGTAAGGAAAATAACTATCAACGACACAGCCCTCTCCTGGTAAGGAGAATAACTATCAACGACACAGCCCTCTCCTGGTAAGGAGAATAACTATCAACGACACAGCACTCTCCTGGTAAGGAGAATAACTAGCAACGACACAGCACTCTCCTGGTAAGGCTGGAGACTGACTGGTTTGACAAGAACACCAAAATAGCTTCTCTCCTGTGTGTATTTTTCAGATCTGCCTTGGCAATTTTGAGACACCTGCTCCACTGGAGTGTGTGTGTGTGTGTGTGTGTGTGTGTGTGTGTGTGTGTGTGTGTGTGTGTGTGTGTGTGTGTGTGTGTGTGTGTGTGTGTGTGTGTGTGTGTGTGTGTGTGTGTGTGTGTGTGTGTGTGTTAGTTTGTGTGTGTGTGTCGGGGGGGGGGTATAGAAGCCTGTCAACTTCCTGTGATGACAGGAACTAGACAGTTGAACCAGGAAGTGTGTCTCTGGGGGGGTCAGATTCACAACTCTGTCTCAGTCTCAAAAATATCCTCCTTTCCGTCAACTTCTCCCGCTCTCGTAACCCAATATCTCTCCTTCATTTCAACACCTTTGCTTTCACCCCTCTGCTTTCTGGTCTGTTCTTTTTGTCTTCTCCTCTGAGTCCTCCCTCCCCCTCTCATCTCCACTCTCGTTATCTCCTCTCCTCTCCTCCCTCCCTCCTCCCTCTCTGACCCTCATCGCTTCCTAAGCAGCTGTGACTCACCTGAACAAACACCTTAATCCACCTCACCACAGGAGCTACAGGCTAAATAAATAACACACATACACACACTGTAGTTATTCTCCTGTGCTTACCTTAAAGAACCCATCAGCTTCTTCTCTACCAAAAACAGATGATTCAGTCAGTCAACTCCTCAACTCACAGTTACCAGAAACAGATGATTCAGCCAGTCAACTCCTCAACTCACAGTTACCAGAAACAGATGATTCAGCCAGTCAACTCCTCAACTCACAGTTACCAGAAACAGATGATTCAGCCAGTCAACTCCTCAACTCACAGTTACCAGAAACAGATGATTCAGCGAGTCAACTCCTCACTGCAGGACTCACTGTCCAGTCTCCCACAGGTCTAGATCCCACAACAGCTCTCTGCTTTATAATGCACAGCTAGAAGCAGCGTCTCTGATGTAATCCACAGATACGGAAAAGGTAAACTCCATGTCAGATACGGAACCGTAAACTCCCAGTTCTGCCCATGACCCGGTCTGCACAGCATGGCATTCCGTTATCTCTCTCCGTTATTAATGGCCCTGAAATAATATTAGGCGCATTGTTTCCGGTTCTCGCTCTGTTGCCCACACTATTTATCTAATTGTGATCCCAACAACAGGACGGTGGAGGAGAGGAGAGGGGAAGGGGTGGGATTCATAAGAAAAAGGATTAGAATGCCTGAGCCATCTGTGTTCACGGGGAATTAACCCCCCACACTCAGGCAGGCAAAAACACAGATACACACACTGGCACACACACACACACTGGCACACACACTGGCACACACACTGGCACACACACTGGCACACACACACACACACACACACACACACACACACACACACACACACACACACACACACACACACACACACACACACACACACACACACACACACACACACACACACCTACTGCAGGTTGTCAACTCAACTAAGGAGCAGACAAGACATAAAACGAGGTTTCGGGTTAATTAACTCGAAATAGACACCTTCAGAAACTCCTAGGAATAGACATCAGAATACTGAAATGGGAGGAAATTCCAGTCAGGCGACGTCATCAGCCAATGTCAGAACCTGCGCCGTGGTTCCCATAGCAACCCCCCCCCCCCCTGACAACGCTGCAATGGCCTCCCTGACAGACGCAGAGATGGCGGAGATTGCCAAACTTCAGGTAAAATAAAAACACAAAAACGGCATTCATAAATGCAACTCCAGGTTTAGAGAATACGACGATAAACAATACGTGATTGTGCGGATTACTAGAGCGTCACTAAAACAAGTGTTGCCTACGCTATCCAACATGCAGGCTATTCATGATGTACTGTTACTCAATTGCATGATGTAACGTTAACTAGCTAACTTCGTTACAACTTCACATTTAGGGTAGGCTAGTCGGCATGCAAGCGGTAAGCGACGATTGGTAGCCTGTCGATATTCACTGATCTAGGCTACAGGACACGAGATCATCGAGGGTAGGGGAGAGGATTGACAGGTGTGAAGGGAGGCCGAGAAATTATGGATGGGCAGAGACATTTTAGAGATATTTGCGATGTACACACACACTCGGTAGCCTCCTGTTTAAAGCAACAAGTTCTCTAGCAGCCGAATCGCACATATTTGATGAGACTGGTGGGATGGCTCTGAAAACAACACACACACACATCGTAGCTAATCCAGTGCGTTAGAATTTCTGCCACACAGTATCAGGATAACATCTGCTGTCTATCTCTTTAACTATCTTACCTTCAGTAGAGATGCAAGCGCCCTGCCCACACAACAATGCATGATGGATAGTGCGCGCACAGCAAGGGCTCGTGTTTCTGTGCGCGGTGTGTGCCTTTATCCATGCTATCATATTATTATTATTATTATTGTTGTAAATAATAATAATAATAACAACAATAATAACACATATATATATATAGCAGCGAACAGCAATGAACAGGGTTCATATGATGACAGAAATTATTCAAGATCAGTTGGATAACAAAGCAAGCACTGTATCATGTAGACTAGGAACTATCTTCCTCATCAGTGAAAGCATTATCATGTTTATCAATCAATACCTCAAGGATGACGCAAGTGAAGTCATTACATCATGTTTTGAGTTTATATACCAACTTTGGGGTCAATTTATGTTATGATTTGTTGAATATTTTCAGAGTTAGTGTAGGCTAATGGTATATTTCTGCCGTCATCTTTGAATTCTGGGACTTTATTTTGTCGAAATCTGCTTGTGTAAATATTTAGAATCTCACTTGGTACACTCCACATTAGCGTTCCAAAATAATTCAATACACTCTCCACAGCTGTAATACGTAAGCGACAGGATTTTCACAAATAAAAAATCCACTTTTCACTACATTCACATCACATAATAAGGCAACAATATGTGATTATACAGATATACTATATTTCACATTGTTCGTCTGCATAATTTAAATCTAACAGTCATTTGCATGAGATGAAGTCCACGTGATCAATAGTTCTTGCTGCTAATGGTAAAGTTTACATTCCACATTTCATGGCCCCATGGTCCATTGATTTAGTTCTTATAGCTCTGGTTTGGCCAACTTTGAATACAGCGAGTAATCATTTAACACACTCTCACAGCTTGGGGGCGGCAGGTAGCCTAGTGGTTAGAGTGTAGGGGCGGCAGGTAGCCTAGTGGTTAGAGTGTAGGGGCGGCAGGTAGCCTAGTGGTTAGAGTGTAGGGACGGCAGGTAGCCTAGCGGTTAGAGTGTAGGGGCGGCAGGTAGCCTAGTGGTTAGAGTGTAGGGGCGGCAGGTAGCCTAGCGGTTAGAGTGTAGGGGCGGCAGGAAGCCTAGTGGTTAGAGTGTAGGGGCGGCAGGTAGCCTAGTGGTTAGAGTGTAGGGGCGGCAGGTAGCCTAGTGGTTAGCTTGTAGGGACGGCAGGTAGCCTAGTGGTTAGAGTGTAGGGGCGGCAGGTAGCCTAGCGGTTAGAGTGTAGGGGCGGCAGGTAGCCTAGCGGTTAGAGTGTAGGGGCGGCAGGTAGCCTAGTGGTTAGAGTGTAGGGGCGGCAGGTAGCCTAGTGGTTAGAGTGTAGGGGCGGCAGGTAGCCTAGTGGTTAGCTTGTAGGGACGGCAGGTAGCCTAGTGGTTAGAGTGTAGGGGCGGCAAGTAGCCTAGTGGTTCGAGTGTAGGGGCGGCAGGTAGCCTAGTGGTTAGAGTGTAGGGACGGCAGGTAGCCTAGTGGTTAGAGTGTAGGGGCGGCAGGTAGCCTAGTGGTTAGAGTGTAGGGGCGGCAGGTAGCCTAGTGGTTAGAGTGTAGGTGCGGCAGGTAGCCTAGTGGTTAGAGTGTAGGGACGGCAGGTAGCCTAGTGGTTAGAGTGTAGGGGCGGCAGGTAGCCTAGTGGTTAGAGTGTAGGGACGGCAGGTAGCCTAGTGGTTAGAGTGTAGGGACGGCAGGTAGCCTAGTGGTTAGAGTGTAGGGACGGCAGGTAGCCTAGTGGTTAGAGTGTAGGGGCGGCAAGTAGCCTAGTGGTTAGAGTGTAGGGACGGCAGGTATCCTAGTGGTTAGAGTGTAGGGACGGCAGGTAGCCTAGTGGTTAGAGTGTAGGGACGGCAGGTAGCCTAGTGGTTAGAGTGTAGGGGCGGCAGGTAGCCTAGTGGTTAGAGTGTAGGGGCGGCAGGTAGCCTACTGGTTAGAGTGTAGGTGCGGCAGGTAGCCTAGTGGTTAGAGTGTAGGGACGGCAGGTAGCCTAGTGGTTAGAGTGTAGGGGCGGCAGGTAGCCTAGTGGTTAGAGTGTAGGGACGGCAGGTAGCCTAGTGGTTAGAGTGTAGGGACGGCAGGTAGCCTAGTGGTTAGAGTGTAGGGACGGCAGGTAGCCTAGTGGTTAGAGTGTAGGGGCGGCAAGTAGCCTAGTGGTTAGAGTGTAGGGACGGCAGGTATCCTAGTGGTTAGAGTGTAGGGACGGCAGGTAGCCTAGTGGTTAACGCGTTGGGCCAGTAACCAAAAGGTTGCTGGATCGAATCCCTGAGCTGACATGGTAATAATCTGTCGTTCAGCCCCTGAACGAGGAAGTTAACCCACTGTTCCCCGGTAGGCCGTCATTGTTAAATAAAGGTTAAAATTAAAAATTCTCAAATTCATTGAGTCTATATACCAAATCTGGAGTCAATCTGACTCATGGTTCACAAGGAGAAAATGTGTAAAGTATTTTTATCATTAGCATATGTGCTAATGTGCATCTATTGTCATGTTTTGTCTTTGATCATGTCTTGTCCCTGTGCTTCCCTCTGCTGGTCTTATTAGGTTCTTTCTCTTTCTCTCTCTCTATCGTTCCGTTCCTGCTCCCAGCTGTTTCTCATTCTCCTAACGACCTCATTTACTCTTTCACACCTGTCCCCTATTTTGCCCTCTGATTAGAGTCCCTATTTCTTCCTCTGTTTTCCGCTCCTGTCTTTGTCGGATTCTTGTTTGATGTTTGCTGTTCCTGTGTCCTTGTTTCGCCCTGTCGTGTTCTTTGCCTTCTTCAGATGCTGCGTGTGAGCAGGTGTCTATGTCAGCTACGGCCAGTGCGTTCCCGAAGCGACCTGCAGTCTGTGGTCGCGTCTCCAGTCGTTCCTCTCTATTGACGAGAGGATTTCAGTTTCCTGTTTTGGATTTACTATTGATTATCCAGGAGAATCATTATTTGTTTAATACTGGAATAAAGACTCTGTTACTATTACGTCGCTTTTGGGTCCTCATTCACCAGCATAACAGAAGAATCCGACCAAGACGGACCCAGCGACTATGGATTCTCTCAACACTGCCGTCGAGTTCCAGGGAGCAATGCTCGGCAGACACGAGCAGGAATTGTTTGCTGCTCGTCATGCCGTTGAGACCCTGGCCGCTCAGGTTTCCGATCTCTCTGGACAGTTTCAGAGTCTTCGTCTCGTGCCACCAGCTACTTCCTGGTCTTCCGAGTCTCCGGAACCTAGGGTTAATAACCCACCATGTTACTCTGGGCAGCCCACTGAGTGTCGCTCTTTTCTCACCCAGTGTGATATTGTGTTCTCTCTCCAGCCCAACACGTACTCTAGTGAGAGAGCTCGGATCGCTTACGTCATATCACTCCTTACTGGTCGGGCTCGGGAGTGGGGCACAGCTATCTGGGAGGCAAGGGCTGAGTGTTCTAACGATTATCAGAACTTTAAAGAGGAGATGATCCGGGTTTTTGATCGTTCAGTTTTTGGGAAGGAGGCTTCCTGGGCCCTGGCTTCCCTATGTCAAGGTGATCGATCCATAACGGATTACTCTATAGAGTTTCGCACTCTTGCTGCATCCAGTGACTGGAACGAGCCGGCGTTGCTCGCTCGTTTTCTGGAGGGACTCCACGCTGAGGTTAAGGATGAGATTCTCTCCCGGGAGGTTCCTTCCAGCGTGGACTCTTTGATTGCACTCGCCATCCGCATAGAACGACGGGTAGATCTTCGTCACCGAGCTCGTGGAGGAGAGCTCGCGTTAACGGTGTTTCCCCTCTCCGCATCTCAACCATCTCCTTCCACCGGCTCAGAGACTGAGCCCATGCAGCTGGGAGGTATTCGCATCTCGACTAAGGAGAGGGAACGGAGAATCACCAACCGCCTTTGCCTCTATTGCGGTTCTGCTGGACATTTTGTCATGTCATGTCCAGTAAAAGCCAGAGCTCATCAGTAAGCGGAGGGCTACTGGTGAGCGCTACTACTCAGGTCTCTCCATCAAGATCCTGTACTACCTTGTCGGTCCATCTACGCTGGACCGGTTCGGCTGCTTCCTGCAGTGCCTTGATAGACTCAGGGGCTGAGGGTTGTTTTATGGACGAAGCTTGGGCTCGGAAACATGACATTCCTCTCAGACAGTTAGGGAAGCCCACGCCCATGTTCGCCTTAGATGGTAGTCCTCTCCCCAGTATCAGATGTGAGACACTACCTTTAACCCTCACAGTATCTGGTAACCACAGTGAGACCATTTCCTTTTTGATTTTTCATTCACCTTTTACTCCTGTTGTTTTGGGTCATCCCTGGCTAGTATGTCATAATCCTTCTATTAATTGGTCTAGTAATTCTATCCTATCTTGGAACGTTTCTTGTCATGTGAAGTGTTTAATGTCTGCTATCCCTCCTGTGTCTTCTGTCCCCTCTACTCAGGAGGAACCTGGTGATTTGACAGGAGTGCCGGAGGAATATCATGATCTGCGCACGGTCTTCAGTCGGTCCAGAGCCAGCTCCCTTCCTCCTCACCGGTCGTATGATTGTTGTATTGATCTCCTTCCGGGGACCACTCCCCCTCGGGGTAGACTATACTCTCTGTCGGCTCCCGAACGTAAGGCTCTCGAGGATTATCTGTCTGTTTCTCTCGACGCCGGTACCGTGGTGCCTTCTTCCTCTCCCGCCGGAGCGGGATTTTTCTTTGTTAAGAAGAAGGACGGTACTCTGCGCCCCTGCGTGGATTATCGAGGGCTGAATGACATAACGGTTAAGAATCGTTATCCGCTTCCCCTTATGTCGTCAGCCTTCGAGATTTTGCAGGGAGCCAGGTGCTTTACTAAGTTGGACCTTCGTAACGCTTACCATCTCGTACGCATCAGAGAGGGGGACGAGTGGAAAACGGCGTTTAACACTCCGTTAGGGCATTTTGAATACCGGGTTCTGCCGTTCGGTCTCGCTAATGCTCCAGCTGTCTTTCAGGCATTAGTTAATGATGTACTGAGAGACATGCTGAACATTTTTGTTTTCGTTTACCTTGACGATATCCTGATTTTTTCACCGTCACTCGAGATTCATGTTCAGCACGTTCGACGTGTACTCCAGCGCCTTTTAGAGAATTGTCTCTACGTGAAGGCTGAGAAGTGCGCCTTTCATGTCTCCTCTGTCACTTTTCTCGGTTCTGTTATTTCCGCTGAAGGCATTCAGATGGATCCCGCTAAGGTCCAGGCTGTCAGCGATTGGCCCGTCCCTAAGTCACGTGTCGAGTTGCAGCGTTTTCTCGGTTTCGCTAATTTCTATCGGCGTTTCATTCGTAATTTCGGTCAAGTGGCTGCCCCTCTCACAGCTCTGACTTCTGTCAAGACTTGCTTTAAGTGGTCCGGTTCCGCCCAGGGAGCTTTTGATCTCCTCAAGAAGCGTTTTACATCCGCCCCTATCCTTGTTACTCCTGACGTCACTAAACAATTCATTGTCGAGGTTGACGCTTCAGAGGTGGGCGTGGGAGCCATTCTGTCTCAGCGCTTCCAGTCTGACGATAAGGTCCATCCTTGCGCTTACTTTTCTCATCGCCTGTCGCCATCGGAACGCAACTATGATGTGGGTAACCGCGAACTGCTCGCCATCCGCTTAGCCATAGGCGAATGGCGACAGTGGTTGGAGGGGGCGACCGTCCCTTTTGTCGTTTGGACTGACCATAAGAACCTTGAGTACATCCGTTCGGCCAAACGACTTAATGCACGTCAAGCTCGTTGGGCGTTGTTTTTCGCTCGTTTCGAGTTCGTGATTTCCTATCGTCCGGGAAATAAGAACACCAAGCCTGATGCCTTATCCCGTCTCTTTAGTTCTTCTGTGGCTTCTACCGACCCCGAGGGGATTCTCCCTGAAGGGCGTGTTGTCGGGTTGACTGTCTGGGGAATTGAGAGACAGGTAAAGCAAGCACTCACTCACACTGCGTCGCCGCGCGCTTGTCCTAGTAACCTTCTGTTCGTTCCTGTCTCTACTCGTCTGGCTGTTCTTCAGTGGGCTCACTCTGCCAAGTTAGCTGGCCACCCCGGCGTTCGGGGTACGCTTGCTTCTATTCGCCAGCGGTTTTGGTGGCCTACTCAGGAGCGGGACACGCGTCGTTTCGTGGCTGCTTGTTCGGACTGCGCGCAGACTAAGTCAGGTAACTCTCCTCCTGCCGGTCGTCTCAGACCGCTTCCCATTCCTTCTCGACCATGGTCTCACATCGCCTTAGACTTTATTACCGGTCTGCCTTCGTCTGCGGGGAAGACTGTGATTCTTACGGTTATCGATAGGTTCTCTAAGGCGGCACATTTCATTCCCCTCGCTAAGCTTCCTTCCGCTAAGGAGACGGCACAAATCATCATTGAGAATGTGTTCAGAATTCATGGCCTCCCGTTAGACGCCGTTTCAGACAGAGGTCCGCAATTCACGTCACAGTTTTGGAGGGAGTTCTGTCGTTTGATTGGTGCTTCCGTCAGTCTCTCTTCCGGGTTTCATCCCCAGTCTAACGGTCAAGCAGAAAGGGCCAATCAGTCGATTGGTCGCATATTACGCAGCCTTTCGTTTCGAAACCCTGCGTCTTGGGCAGAACAGCTCCCCTGGGCTGAGTACGCTCACAACTCGCTTCCTTCGTCTGCTACCGGGCTGTCCCCGTTTCAGAGTAGTCTTGGCTACCAGCCTCCTCTGTTTTCGTCCCAGCTCGCCGAGTCCAGCGTTCCCTCCGCTCAGGCTTTTGTCCAACGTTGTGAGCGCACCTGGAGGAGGGTCAGGTCTGCACTTTGCCGTTACAGGGCGCAGACTGTGAGAGCCGCCAATAAACGTAGGATTAGGAGTCCTAGGTATTGTCGCGGTCAGAGAGTGTGGCTTTCCACTCGTAACCTTCCCCTTACGACAGCTTCTCGCAAGTTGACTCCGCGGTTCATTGGTCCGTTCCGTGTCTCTCAGGTCGTCAATCCTGTCGCTGTGCGACTGCTTCTTCCGCGACATCTTCGTCGCGTCCACCCTGTCTTCCATGTCTCTTGTGTCAAGCCTTTTCTTCGCGCCCCCGTTCGTCTTCCCCCCCCCCCCCCCCGTCCTTGTCGAGGGCGCTCCTATTTACAAGGTACGAAAGATCATGGACATGCGTTCTCGGGGACGTGGTCACCAGTACTTAGTGGATTGGGAGGGTTACGGTCCTGAGGAGAGGAGTTGGGTTCCATCTCGGGACGTGCTGGACCGTTCGTTGATTGATGATTTCCTTCGTTGCCGCCAGGGTTCCTCCTCGAGTGCGCCAGGAGGCGCTCGGTGAGTGGGGGGGTACTGTCATGTTTTGTCTTTGATCATGTCTTGTCCCTGTGCTTCCCTCTGCTGGTCTTATTAGGTTCTTTCTCTTTCTCTCTCTCTATCGTTCCGTTCCTGCTCCCAGCTGTTTCTCATTCTCCTAACGACCTCATTTACTCTTTCACACCTGTCCCCTATTTTGCCCTCTGATTAGAGTCCCTATTTCTTCCTCTGTTTTCCGCTCCTGTCTTTGTCGGATTCTTGTTTGATGTTTGCTGTTCCTGTGTCCTTGTTTCGCCCTGTCGTGTTCTTTGCCTTCTTCAGATGCTGCGTGTGAGCAGGTGTCTATGTCAGCTACGGCCAGTGCGTTCCCGAAGCGACCTGCAGTCTGTGGTCGCGTCTCCAGTCGTTCCTCTCTATTGACGAGAGGATTTCAGTTTCCTGTTTTGGATTTACTATTGATTATCCAGGAGAATCATTATTTGTTTAATACTGGAATAAAGACTCTGTTACTATTACGTCGCTTTTGGGTCCTCATTCACCAGCATAACATCTATAGGTACAGTATGGCCATATTTGAATGCAGCAACACTTTTTTGATGTAAACACAAAATATGGAGTGAATTGGACGTTATGGTTCATGAGGAGAAGATGATTGCAAATGATTTTGAGCATTAGCGTTACAAAAGAATGAGTTGTTAATAGTTTCCTTTTATATATATAAACTTTTTATATATAACTTTATATATATATATTAATTTCAAATTCTGTAAGGTTCATTTTAGGGATGTCCATGATACTGATGACAATTTTAAAGATGATAGGCCACTGTAGAGTGGATTTACAGTAGTTTAAAAAAATGGACATATAACATATGATCTTTTTTTGATTTTGTCAAAAACTCAGCCATCTTTTGACCAATCCTTTAGCTTTTCACAAACTATGTAAAGACATGTACCATGGGCATACATTTGGTGTCATTTGGTCCTATGGTTTAATGAGAATAAGATTTTGGAAGTATTTTTAGTGTATGTGCTAATATGCATCTACTTGTAATAGTGTGGCCATGTTTGAATGCATCAATGTTCTTTTCTCAAAATCTTATTGTGAAATATCGAATTTGATGTGAATCAGACTTTTAGTCCATGAGGAGAAGAAAAAAAAAAGAAGATTTTAAGCATTAGCGTTACATAGTCAAAGAAGTTAATTGTTAATAATTTCCTTATTTTTTTAAAAGATATCAATGTCAAATTTAACATGGTTCATCATGGTGGTGTCTTTGGTTACCCTACAGTTTTCAAGTTGATAGGCCATTTTAGAGAGGATTTTCAAAGGGTTTTTATGGTCATGTAAAATCATATATCCTGATTTATCAATAACTCAGCCATCTCTTAACCAATCCCTTAGTTTTTCTCAAACTTAGTTAAGAGATGCACCACGGGCTTACATACCGAATTTGGTGTTACTTCTTATGGTTCATGAGAAGGTTTTTCAAAGGTTTTCCAACATTTCCAAAATGGAGGACATAATAAAGACTCAACGTTTCAAGTCTTTAGGTCAAACGGGGTGACGGATATGAGGGTTTAAGTGAGATTACCTATAACAGCGCCACCTATAGGCCAATCGGTGCCATTATTTTTGATCAAGTTACTCATGGCCTTTAGTTTCTGAGTGCCAAATTAGAAAAGAAAGTTAGCAATCTATGCTTGAGTTCATTCAGAGAATAACAATACGTTATAACCCCTAATACTGTGCTTTATTTTTACCGCTCCTAATGTATGCTTCTTTTCTTGGGAAAAGTCCATTTTATAGAGGCTATAGACCTACATAATGTTTGTCTACAGAAGTGCTCTTTGAGACAAAATAGGTTTCAGTAATTGGACAGAAATATTGCCCAGAAATGACATTGTCATTGGCCAGTCAGGGCACAACGCCTCACACCCATGAACAAAAACATATAGTTTGCCTAAAACAAAGGATTTGTGTGGTTTCCTGAGATAATATTATATTATATGTTTATGAATCATACAAGCCAAGAAGTGACATTAAACAATTATCAACTAGTCTATAGTAAATCTTTAGTGTATGTGAGTTTCCGTAAAATACAGACTTCATATAGATAAAATGTGTTTCCAGAACTCTGTTCACTATTCAACTTGTGTGTGTCAGAGAGAGGAGGGTGTGCAGCAGCTAAGCGGTCACTTCTCGTGGCCTGAGTTCTCTGGGGACGCTGTATGGCAGAGCGCCTATCAACAGTTTGTTTACGAGTGTGCCATGTTCGCCGCCGACCGTGGCCTGGCCTGGAGTGCTGTGAGAGCAGTGGCCGGGATGACTAGAGACCTGTTCCCTCAGCTAGCTGGTCAGTAGTTATCTATTGTCTTTATTATACATATATATATTATAAATTAATAATTCAAATTGACTGTGCAGCTCCATTTATATAATATAAAATAATGTAATCGATTATATTGAGTTTGCGGATTCATTCATCTCCTCCAGATTTGGACCCGCCCAGAGTGCTAGCCCTAATTTCAGATTGGCTGAAAGAGTGTTTGCCCCACCTACCTCCTGCCCACCACAAAGCAGTCTTCCACTTCCTGTCTGACACTTGTGTCACTAGGTAACCAATAAATAACTGAGAGTGTGCGACTCTCTTTATTTTTCATAGCTTATAGTTTATTCGCCGTTAGTCAGCACCTCTACATAAAATCATTTTCTCTGGGTGTGCGTCATGTTTTTTCTTCGACTATGATGTAATGGTAAGTATCACAGAGTTCTGTTCCTGTCTGACGTTTAGTCAACGACTGCTACAAGCTGTGGTGGGCGGGACCAGTCACCGGTCAATCAATCAGAAACACCTGGAGGTTCATGTGCCCCCAACACCTCTCCCCCTGGCACAGGTGATACAGGAAGTGTGTGTGTGGGTGTGTATGTGTCCATGTGTATGTACGCATTTATATTCCATTTCAGGGTGACGATGAGTGTGTTCTGTCTCTCAGGGTGATGATGAGTGTGTTCTGTCTCTCAGGGTGATGATGAGTGTGTTCTGTCTCTCAGGGTGATGATGAGTGTGTTCTGTCTCTCAGGGTGATGATGAGTGTGTTCTGTCTCTCAGGGTGATGATGAGTGTGTTCTGTCTCTCAGGGTGATGATGAGTGTGTTCTGTCTCTCAGGGTGATGATGAGTGTGTTCTGTCTCAGGGTGATGATGAGTGTGTTCTGTCTCTCAGGGTGATGATGAGTGTGTTCTGTCTCTCAGGGTGATGATGAGTGTGTTCTGTCTCTCAGGGTGATGATGAGTGTGTTCTGTCTCTCAGGGTGATGATGAGTGTGCGTGGGAGAGCCAGCGTGTGTGTGCCCTGCTACAGGTTGCCAAGCAACAGAAGAGGGAGGAACTCCGGAGGCTCAGAGAGGAGGAAGGGCCACAGGGGTCAGAGGTCAGAATGGACACATTAAATGACGGCAGACTCGACAGAGAGGTACACACACACCAAACACACGCATCCACGCACCGACACACACACCATCACCACCCTAGGCTGTGGTCAATTTCTTTTTGTATGCAGTCAATTCAGAAAGTAAACTGAATTTCCATTTCAATTCCAATTTTCCTCAATGTCTCCTATAAGATCAATTTGGAATTAGAATTTGGATTTTCAGTTTACTTCCTGAATTGACTGAATTGAAATGGATTTGACCAGCACCACCACCACTGTGTGCTGTATGAAGTTGTATTGTTTCTCCAGGAGGTGGCAGACCTAGTGCGGTCTACTGTGAGGGCCAGAGGAGAGCTGCTGATGGGGAGACTGCTGAGGGAGAGCAGCCTGGTGCATGACCTACTGGAGCTCAGCCTGCAACACACAGCCCTTACCACCGGGGAGAACTCTATACACCCTGACCACACACACACACCCTGACCTCACACACACACACACACACACACACACACACACACACACACACACACCCCCTGACCTCACACACACACACACACACCCTGACCTCACACACTCCAATGATCCCACCTGGGCCATACACACAGCTAAACCCAAGAGGTAGTGAGAGGAGCAAGAGGCCATGCTGACACAAAAATCAGTAATAAAGTCCACTGAACAAGAATATAAACACAACATGCAACCATTTCTAAGATTTTACTGAGTTACAGTTCATATAAGAAAATCAGTCAATTGAAATAAATAAATTTGGTTATTTATCTTGTCAATATGTCTGTGTATCATGTCTGTTTGTAACAGTGTTTTGTATAATACAATCACATTTTCACATATATGTTTTTTTAATGGAAGATTAGTCCCAATGAGGACTAAAAGAGAAAATCAAATTAGGCCCTAATCTATGGATTTCACATGACTGGGCAGGGGTGCAGTCATGGGTGGTCCTGGGAGGGCATAGGCCTTGGAGGGCATAGGCCCAGCCACTGGTGAGCCAGGCCGAAACAATCCGTTTTTCCCCACTAAAGGGCTTTATTACAGACAGAAATACTCCTCAGCACCCCCCCACCCCTTAGACGATCCTGCAGGTGTAGAAGCCGGATGTGGAGGTCCTGGGCTGGCGTGGTTACACGTGGTCTGCACGTACTGCCAAAATTCTCATGTACAATATTGGAGGCAGCTCAATGAACATTCAATTTCTCTGGCAACAGCTCTGGTGGACATTTCTTCAGTCAGCATGCTAATTGCACATTCACTCAAAACTTGAGACATCTGTGGCATTGTGTTGTGTGACAAAACTGCACATTTTATAGTGGCCTTTTATTGTCCCCAGCACAAGGTGCACCTGTGTAATGACCATGCTGTTTAATCAGCTTCTTGATATGCCACACCTGTCAGTTGGATGGTAAAGGAGAAATGCTCACTAATAGAGATGTAAACACATTTGTGCGCAAAATGAGAGAAAATTTGCTTTTTGTGCATCTGGAACATTTCTGGGGTATATGATCAGTGTCTACACTGGCATGAAAAAGTAAAGTTATGTGAACCCTTTGGAAATACCTGGATTTCTGCATAAATTGGTCATAAAATTTGATCTGATCTTCATCTAGGTCACAACAGTAGACAAACACACTCTACTTAAACTAATTACACACAAACAATTATACGTTTTCATGTCTTTATTGAACACACTGTGTAAACATTCACAGTGCAGGGTGGGAAAGTATGTGAACCCTTGGATTTAATAACTGGTTGACCCTCCTTTGGCAGCAATAACCTCAAACAAACGTTTTCTGTAGTTGCAGATCAGACCTGCACAACGGTCAGGAGGAATTTTGGACCATTCCTGTTTACAAAACTGTTACAGTTCAGCAATATTGTTGGGATGTCTGGTGTGAACCACTCTCGAGGTCATGCCACAGCATCTCAATCAGGTTGAGGTCAGGACTCTGACTGGGCCACTCCAGAAGGCGTATTTTCTTCTGTTGAAGCCATTCTGTTGTTGACTTCTGTGTTTTGAGTCGTTGTCCTGTTGCGTCACCCAACTTCTGTTGAGCTTCAATTGGCGGTTAGATAGCCTAACATTCTCCTGCAAAATGTCTTGATAAACTTGGAAATTCATTTTTCCATTGATGATAGCAAGCTGTCCAGGCCCTGAGGCAGCAAAGCAGCCCCAAACCATGATGCTCCCTCCACCATACTTTTACAGTTGGGATGAGGTTTTGATGTTGGTGTGCTGTGCCTTTTTTTCTCCACACAGTGTTGTGTTCCTTCCAAACAACTCAACTGTAGTTTCATCTGTCCACAGAATATTTTGCCAGTAGCTCTGTGGAACATCCAGGTGAACTTTTGCAACTTCAAACGTGCAGCAATGTTTTTTTTTTGACAGCAGTTCTTCCGTGGTGTCCTCCCATGAACACCATTCTTGTTTAGTGTTTTACGTATCGTAGACTCGTCAACAGAGATGTTAGCATGTTCCAGAGATTTCTGTAAGTCTTTAGCTGACACTCTAGGATTCTTAACCTCATTGAGCATTCTGTGCTGTGCTCTTGCAGTCATCTTTGCAGGACGGCCACTCCTAGGGATAGTAGCAACAGTGCTGAAATTTCTCAATTTATAGACAATTTGTCTTACCGTGGACTGATGAACATCAAGGCTTTTAGAGATACTTTTGTAACCCTTTCCAGCTTTATGCAAGTCAACAATTCTTAATCTTAGGTCTTCTGAGATCTCTTTTGTTCGAGGCATGGTTCACATCAGGCAATGCTTCTTGTGATTAGCAAACTCAAATGTTGTGAGTGTTTTTTATAGGGCAAGGCAGCTCTAACCAACATCTCCAATCTCGTCTCATTGATTGGACTCCAGGTTAGCTGACTCCTGACTCCAATTATCTTTTGGAGAAGTCATTAGCCTAGAGGTTCACATACTTTTCCCAACCTACACTGTGAATGTTTAAATTATGTATTCAATATAGACAAGAAAAATACAATGATATGTGTGTTATTAGCTTTAAGCACACGATGTTTGTCTGTTGTTGTGACTTAGATGAAGATCAGATCAAATTTGATGACCAATTTATGCAGAAATCCAGGTAATTCCAAAGGGTTCACATACTGTTTCTTGTCACTGTATATGAACAATACCTGATGGGGGTTTTTCTTTCTTTGGAACCGTTTCCAGATATTTTCATAAACTAAATGAAACGGTGGTGTTATTTGATAACACTGGTTACAAATATTGCACTTTAGTATTGCTACAATGTATCGTAATGAACAGTTGAATTTGGGAAACTCAGCCCAGGTTATTGCGACAAAAACAACATATTTTTACTAGATTTAAGTATTTTTAAAATAAATTCACACAAGGTTTTGGGTGGAAATCAGAGGGTTTAAAAGTAGGCCAGACATTTGTCGAGTAACACATTCTTGGTTATAGTTTATTATTATTATTATTATTATTATTATTATTGTCAGAGATATTGGTAATGTCTCTGACAATCAATGAGTGGGTTATTGCGATAAGAATCATATTTTGACTAGATTTAAATGACCACGAAGGGACTCAAACCTTCAATCTTCTGATTTGGAATCAGACACCTTATCATTTACGTCAAGCGGTCTGTTTGGAGGCACTACATGACAATATCATTCTGATTCTTGGCAACAATGAACATGTTTTTGTAAGCAATTTGGGAACCTGTGCAAGTAAGTCAAGTTAGTCAAATTAAACCACAAAACAACTGGAAGCCTCAATCTTCTGATTGGAAGTCATATGCCTTATCCATTAGGCCACATGGTCTGTTGTCAGGCAGATCAACTGAAAGTGTTCTCAACTTTGTTCTAAGGGCAGAAAGGATCTGATTGGTTTAGGACAGAACAAATCCGATTGGTTTCTTAAAAAGTCAATGGGCGGAGTTTAGCAGATACACAACTTTTAAAAACATGGCGGAGGTTTGAACTGAGAATCTTGTAAATGGGGGGCGATGTTGGAAGCCAAGGATGTAGAACACGTTTCCCTATCTCTCCTGAGTTAGTGACCAAATGTATATATTTAACCTTGCAAAATTGTATATATTTCTGTCTGAAGAGACCTCTAAACATTTCAGATCAAGTTTGTAATGTTGTCTACCCGACCAAAAACGGAGTCTGCAAGAGCAGCAAGCTCACGCCCTCTCCTGATTCACCCCCGCTACTGGATGCTTCTAATGCCGGCCCCACGGCAACACTGACTGTGGAGCTGCTACAATCTGTGATGGGCACCCTCAAAACCAATATTTCCGGTAAAATTGACTCGCAACAAATCTCAAGTCAGAGATATCAATGGTCAAAGACGAGCTTAAAAAAATCTATCGAGAGTATACAGAATAAGCTCGAAGCACACGGATTGGCCTTATCGGTGCTGGAGGGCGGTACTACAGACCACAGCACTCGCATTAGCGAGCTAGAGGCTAACGTTGGCTCATTAACAACTAGGGTGGCATACCTCGACAATAGATGTGAAGATATGGAAAGTACAATGTGGAGGAACAACATTCGTCTACTGGGAATACCGGAGCTAGAGGCTAACGTTGGCTCATTAACAACTAGGGTGGCATACCTCGACAATAGATGTGAAGATATGGAAAGTACAATGTGGAGGAACAACATTCGTCTACTGGGAATACCGGAGGGAGTGGAGGGCCCAAGACCCACGGAGTTCATGGCCCAGCTGCTTCAGGAGCTGCTCGCCCTGGAGGAGAAGCCAGTGCTAGACCGGGCCCACCGCAACCTGCGTAGCCGACCCCGGGATGGAGAACCCCCGCGACCATTTGTCATCAGGATGCATTTCTTTCACATCCGCAATGACATACTGAGGAGATCGGGGGAAGCATCTCCTCTCCTCTACAAGGGTAAAAGAGTCTCGATATCTGCGGACTACACCACGGCTGTGGCTAAGAAGCGAGCTAGCTTCGGAGCTGTGAAGCGCCAGCTACGCGCCTACCCGAGCGTGAAGTTCGGCTTCATTTACCCTGCGGTTCTGAGACTGACTTTACCTGACGGCTCAACGCACGGATTCGAGGACCCGGCTCTAGCGGCCGATTTCATCAACAAGAACGTGAAAGCGGCTGTTGTACTGCATGGTGTGGAACAAATGGTTGATTAGCTGGTCTTCTTAGCAGGCTAGTTAACAGGCCGGATGGCTGACTGGTTGGCTAGCGAAGCCAACTTTGCTGGGTTCATTGACACTTGAATGTCGTTCTTTTTTACATTTTCATTTCCAACCCATGTTGGTGAGTATACAGTTGACTCCCCGCTATAATGTGATACAATGCAGATATGTATGCATGTATATGTATATATATATATATATATATATATATATATATATATTATATACTATTCCACTCACATTGTTGCTTTTTATTTGCATCATTCCTATTTTATTTTGATCTAAGCCGCATCTAATGCCAATATCTGACTGTTTTCATGGTTTAGTTTTAGTTTTACCATTTGTATTACTCTTAAACCTCTCTTAACCGAGGTTAGTTTACCGTAGACTCTGTTGGGGACCAATCTATGTACGTTTGGTTTACTCTGGTTAAATGGTCACAAATCTCAGGTAGCACAGAGTAAAGGTTATCATGCTTTGCTCTAAACTTTTTTTTTGTATTTAGGGTTTTGCATCTCAGTTGGGGAGATGCTTCGGCAAGGGAGGTTGTGAGGGAAGGGATTTTTCCCTCTATTTGTATATAGGTTTTTTGCGTTTCGTCGCTTGTCTTTGTTTTTTAAATTTGCGCTGTTAGGTTCAACTAAGACCTTTAGTTTACAATGTACCTTGTCCTTTACACGTCCTCTCTCTCTTAAGACATGACCCAGCCTAGTGTAGCCCATCCTACTGGAGGGAATGGCTTTAATTTTCTTACTTGGAACTGCAGGGGCATCAATAACCCAGTTAAACGTAGTAAGGTGCTACACCACCTTCATCAATTGAAAGCACACATCATCTTTCCCCAAGAAACTCATCTGAAGGTATCTGTCACGCCCTGACCATAGTTTGCTTTGTATGTTTCTATGTTTTGTTTGGTCAGGGTGTGATCTGAGTGGGCATTCTATGTTGTATGTCTAGTTTGTCTATTTCTATGTGTTGGCCTGATATTGTTCTCAATCAGAGGCAGGTGTTTGTCGTTGTCTCTGATTGGGAACCATATTTAGGTAGCCTGTTTTGTATTGTGGGTGATTGTTCCTGTTTCTGTGTTTGTTCACCGTACGGGACTGTTTCGTGTTCGTTAGGTTATTCGTTATTTTGTTTTGTTTGGTTCAAGTATTCTAATAAATATGAATACTCACCACGCTGCATCTTGGTCCGACATTTCTTACTCCTCATCAGAGGAGGACGAAGAATATCGTGACAGTATCACAACACTCAAGTCTTAGGTGCAGATGGGTGGGTCAGGTGTTCCATTCCTCATTTCAGAGTAAGGAAAGAGGGGTGGCTATTTTACTTCACAGATCGGTACATTTTACATGTTCTAATGTGATCGCAGATCCCCTTGGTAGATACATAATTGTCAGTGGTAGGCTGCTCAATATGAATGTACTTCTTGTTAATATTTATGCTCATAATTGGGACAATGGCGATTTTTTTCATGTCGGTTTCTCTACACTCCGCGATATGTCTTCCCATATGTTGATCTTAGTTGGTGACTTTAACTGTTGGTTAGAACCACATTTGGATCGATCCTCCACTAAACCTACTACCTTGTCAACCTCAGATAGAGTTGTCCGAACCTTTATGTCTGAATTAGCCGTTTCAGACCCTTGGAGAATGTTTCATCCATCTGGAAAAGCATTGTCTTTTTTTCTCATCAGTTTACCACACTTTTACGCACATAAACTACTTCCTTGTAGATGACACACTTCTCCATTCCATATCTTCATGTTCATATAATCCAATTGTTATATCTGACCACGCCCCTGTTACTATGGAAGTGGTCTTTCAAACTGTTGACAACCTGCTACCGCTTTGGTGGCTAAATACTCAACTTCTCAGTAATGAACACTTTGTCAATTTTGTTTTGGGTCAAATCGACTTTTGTACAAATAGAACCCCAGACATATCTGCGTCTACTCTCTGGGAAACTTTGAAAGCTTATATCAGAGGTGAAATTATTTCCTACACCACACATGAGAACAAACTGAAAAGGGATAGGCTATTTATGTTAACATGCTATATTGCCCAATTAGATGCCGTTTCACCATCTCCAGATATTTTATAAGGAGCGTTTAACTATGCAAGCAGAATTTGACACATTATTAACAGACCAGGTTACTGAACTATTAGCTCACAAGTTACGTCAACTATCATCATCACACCAGATTCCCAAAATTCGTACATCGTACATCGTCTGAGATATCATTAGACTCTAGAGGGACCAGTCTCTATATACATGGTCTGGGACATCATTATACTCTAGGGGGATCAGAGATTTTACCAGTCTCTATATACATGGTCTGGGATATCATTAGACTCTAGGGGGATCAGTCTCTATATACATGGTCTGGGATATCATTAGACTCTAGGGGGACCAGTCTCTATATACATGTCTGGGATATCATTAGACTCTAGGGGGATCAGTCTCTATATACATGGTCTGGGATATCATTAGACCCTAGGGGGACTAGTCTCTATATACATGTCTGGGATATCATTAGACTCTAGGGGGACCAGTCTCTATATACATGGTCTGGGATATCATTAGACCCTAGGGGGACTAGGATCTATATACATGTCTGGGATATCATTAGACTCTAGGGGGACCAGTCTCTATATACATGGTCTGGGATATCATTAGACTCTAGGGGGACCAGTCTCTATATACATGGTCTGGGATATCATTAGACTCTAGGGGGATCAGTCTCTATATACATGGTCTGGGATATCATTAGACTCTAGGGGGATCAGTCTCTATATACATGGTCTGGGATATCATTAGACTCTAGGGGGATCAGTCTCTATATACATGGTCTGGGATATCATTAGACTCTAGGGGGACCAGTCTCTATATACATGGTCTGGGACATCATTAGACTCTAGGGGGATCAGTCTCTATATACATGGTCTGGGATATCATTAGACTCTAGGGGGATCAGTCTCTATATACATGGTCTGGGATATCATTAGACCCTAGGGGGACCAGTCTCTATATACACGGTCTGGGACATCATTAGACTCTAGGGGGATCAGTCTCTATATACATGGTCTGGGATATCATTAGACTCTAGGGGGATCAGTCTCTATATACATGGTCTGGGATATCATTAGACCCTAGGGGAACTAGTCTCTATATACATGGTCTCGGATATCATTAGACTCTAGGGGGACCAGTCTCTATATACATGGTCTGGGATATCATTAGACCCTAGGGGGACTAGTCTCTATATACATGTCTGGGATATCATTAGACTCTAGGGGGATCAGTCTCTATATACATGGTCTGGGATATCATTAGACTCTAGGGGGACCAGTCTCTATATACATGGTCTGGGATATCATTAGACCCTAGGGGGACTAGTCTCTATATACATGTCTGGGATATCATTAGACTCTAGGGGGATCAGTCTCTATATACATGGTCTGGGATATCATTAGACTCTAGGGGGACCAGTCTCTATATACATGGTCTGGGATATCATTAGACTCTAGGGGGACCAGTCTCTATATACATGGTCTGGGATATCATTAGACTCTAGGGGGATCAGTCTCTATATACATGGTCTGGGATATCATTAGACTCTAGGGGGACTAGTCTCTATATACATGGTCTGGGATATCATTAGACCCTAGGGGGATCAGTCTCTATATACATGGTCTGGGATATCATTAGACTCTAGGGGGACTAGTCTCTATATACATGGTCTGGGATATCATTAGACTCTAGGGGGACCAGTCTCTATATACATGGTCTGGGATATCATTAGACTCTAGGGGGACTAGTCTCTATATACATGGTCTGGGATATCATTAGACCCTAGGGGGACTAGTCTCTATATACATGGTCTGGGATATCATTAGACTCTAGGGGGATCAGTCTCTATATACATGGTCTGGGATATCATTAGACTCTAGGGGGATCAGTCTCTATATACATGGTCTGGGATATCATTAGACTCTAGGGGGATCAGTCTCTATATACATGGTCTGGGATATCATTAGACCCTAGGGGGACTAGTCTCTATATACATGGTCTGGGATATCATTATACTCTAGGGGGATCAGTCTCTATATACATGGTCTGGGATATCATTATACTCTAGGGGGATCAGTCTCTATATACATGGTCTGGGATATCATTATACTCTAGGGGGATCAGTCTCTATATACATGTCCTGGGATATCATTAGACTATATGGGGACTAGTCTCTATATACATGGTCTGGGATATCATTAGACTCTAGGGGGATCAGTCTCTATATACATGGTCTGGGATATCATTAGACTCTAGGGGGACTAGTCTCTATATACATGGTCTGGGATATCATTAGACCCTAGGGGGACCAGTCTCTATATACATGGTCTGGGATATCATTAGACTCTAGGGGGATCAGAGATTTTACCAGTCTCTATATACATGGTCTGGGATATCATTAGACCCTAGGGGGACCAGTCTCTATATACATGGTCTGGGATATCATTAGACCCTAGGGGGACCAGTCTCTATATACATGGTCTGGGATATCATTAGACCCTAGGGGGACCAGTCTCTATATACATGGTCAAGGATATCATTAGACCCTAGGGGGATCAGTCTCTATATACATGGTCTGGGATATCATTAGACTCTAGGGGGATCAGTCTCTATGTACATGGTCTGGGACATCATTAGACTCTAGGGGGACCAGTCTCTATATACATGGTCTGGGATATCATTAGACTCTAGGGGGATCAGAGATTTTACCAGTCTCTATATACATGGTCTGGGATATCATTAGACTCTAGGGGGACTAGTCTCTATATACATTGTCTGGGATATCATTAGACCCTAGGGGGATCAGTCTCTATATACATGGTCTGGGATATCATTAGACTCTAGGGGGACTAGTCTCTATATACATTGTCTGGGATATCATTAGACCCTAGGGGGACCAGTCTCTATATACATGGTCTGGGATATCATTAGACTCTAGGGGGATCAGAGATTTTACCAGTCTCTATATACATGGTCTGGGATATCATTAGACCCTAGGGGGACCAGTCTCTATATACATGGTCTGGGATATCATTAGACCCTAGGGGGACCAGTCTCTATATACATGGTCTGGGATATCATTAGACCCTAGGGGAATCAGTCTCTATATACATGGTCTGGGATATCATTAGACTCTAGGGGGACTAGTCTCTATATACATGGTCTGGGATATCATTAGACTCTAGGGGGACCAGTCTCTATATACACGGTCTGGGATATCATTAGACCCTAGGGGGATCAGTCTCTATATACACGGTCTGGGATATCATTAGACTCTAGGGGGATCAGTCTCTATATACATGGTCTGGGATATCATTAGACTCTAGGGGGATCAGTCTCTATATACATGGTCTGGGATATCATTAGACTCTAGGGGGATCAGTCTCTATATACATGGTCTGGGATATCATTAGACCCTAGGGGGACTAGTCTCTATATACAGTGGGGAGAACAAGTATTTGATACACTGCCGATTTTGCAGGTTTTCCTACTTACAAAGCATGTAGAGGTCTGTAATTTTTATCATAGGTACACTTCAACTGTGAGAGACGGAATCTAAAACAAAAATCCAGAAAATCACATTGTATGATTTTTAAGTAATTAATTTGCATTTTATTGCAAGACATAAGTATTTGATCACCTTCCAACCAGTAAGAATTCCGGCTCTCACAGACCTGTTAGTTTTTCTTTAAGAAGCCCTCCTGTTCTACACTCATTACCTGTATTAACTGCACCTGTTTGAACTCGTTACCTGTATAAAAGACACCTGTCCACACGCTCAATCAAACAGACTCCAACCTCTCCACAATGGCCAAGACCAGAGAGCTGTGTAAGGACATCAGGGATAAAATTGTAGACCTGCACAAGGCTGGGATGGGCTACAGGACAATAGGCAAGCAGCTTGGTGAGAAGGCAACAACTGTTGGCGCAATTATTAGAAAATGGAAGAAGTTCAAGATGACGGTCAATCATCCTCGGTCTGGGGCTCCATGCAAGATCTCACCTCGTGGGGCATCAATGATCATGAGGAAGGTGAGGGATCAGCCCAGAACTACACGGCAGGACCTGGTCAATGACCTGAAGAGAGCTGGGACCACAGTCTCAAAGAAAACCATTAGTAACACACTATGCCGTCATGGATTAAAATACTGCAGCGCACGCAAGGTCCCCCTGCTCAAGCCAGGGCATGTCCAGGCCCGTCTGAAGTTTGCCAATGACCATCTGGATGATCCAGAGGAAGAATGGGAGAAGGTCATGTGGTCTGATGAGACAAAAATTGAGCTTTTTGGTCTAAACTCCACTCGACGTGTTTGGAGGAAGAAGAAGGATGAGTACAACCCCAAGAACACCATCCCAACCGTGAAGCGTGGAGGTGGAAACATCATTCTTTGGGGATGCTTTTCTGCAAAGGGGACAGGACGACTGCACCGTATTGAGGGGAGGATGGATGGGGCCATGTATCGCGAGATCTTGGCCAACGACCTCCTTCCCTCAGTAAGAGCATTGAAGATGGGTCGTGGCTGGGTCTTCCAGCATGACAACGACCCGAAACACACAGCCAGGGAAACTAAGGAGTGGCTCCGTAAGAAGCATCTCAAGGTCCTGGAGTGGCCTAGCCAGTCTCCAGACCTGAACCCAATAGAAAATCTTTGGAGGGCGCTGAAAGTCCGTATTGCCCAGCGACAGCCCCGAAACCTGAAGGATCTGGAGAAGGTCTGTATGGAGGAGTGGGACAAAATCCCTGCTGCAGTGTGTGCAAACCTGGTCAAGAACTCCAGGAAACGTATGATCTCTGTAATTGCAAACAAAGGTTTCTGTACCAAATATTAAGTTCTGCTTTTCTGATGTATCAAATACTTATGTCATGCAATAAAATGCAAATTAATTACTTAAAAATCATACAATGTGATTTTCTGGATTTTTGTTTTAGATTCCGTGTCTCACAGTTGAAGTGTACCTATGATAAAAATTACAGACCTCTACATGCTTTGTAAGTAGGAAAACCTGCAAAATCGGCAGTGTATCAAATACTTGTTCTCCCCACTGTACATGGTCTGGGATATCATTATACTCTAGGGGGATCAGTCTCTATATACATGGTCTGGGATATCATTATACTCTAGGGGGATCAGTCTCTATATACATGGTCTGGGATATCATTATACTCTAGGGGGATCAGTCTCTATATACATGTCCTGGGATATCATTAGACTATATGGGGACTAGTCTCTATATACATGGTCTGGGATATCATTAGACTCTAGGGGGATCAGTCTCTATATACATGGTCTGGGATATCATTAGACTCTAGGGGGACTAGTCTCTATATACATGGTCTGGGATATCATTAGACCCTAGGGGGACCAGTCTCTATATACATGGTCTGGGATATCATTAGACTCTAGGGGGATCAGAGATTTTACCAGTCTCTATATACATGGTCTGGGATATCATTAGACCCTAGGGGGACCAGTCTCTATATACATGGTCTGGGATATCATTAGACCCTAGGGGGACCAGTCTCTATATACATGGTCTGGGATATCATTAGACCCTAGGGGGACCAGTCTCTATATACATGGTCAAGGATATCATTAGACCCTAGGGGGATCAGTCTCTATATACATGGTCTGGGATATCATTAGACTCTAGGGGGATCAGTCTCTATGTACATGGTCTGGGACATCATTAGACTCTAGGGGGACCAGTCTCTATATACATGGTCTGGGATATCATTAGACTCTAGGGGGATCAGAGATTTTACCAGTCTCTATATACATGGTCTGGGATATCATTAGACTCTAGGGGGACTAGTCTCTATATACATTGTCTGGGATATCATTAGACCCTAGGGGGATCAGTCTCTATATACATGGTCTGGGATATCATTAGACTCTAGGGGGACTAGTCTCTATATACATTGTCTGGGATATCATTAGACCCTAGGGGGACCAGTCTCTATATACATGGTCTGGGATATCATTAGACTCTAGGGGGATCAGAGATTTTACCAGTCTCTATATACATGGTCTGGGATATCATTAGACCCTAGGGGGACCAGTCTCTATATACATGGTCTGGGATATCATTAGACCCTAGGGGGACCAGTCTCTATATACATGGTCTGGGATATCATTAGACCCTAGGGGAATCAGTCTCTATATACATGGTCTGGGATATCATTAGACTCTAGGGGGATCAGTCTCTATATACATGGTCTGGGATATAATTAGACTCTAGGGGGACTAGTCTCTATATACATGGTCTGGGATATCATTAGACTCTAGGGGGACCAGTCTCTATATACACGGTCTGGGATATCATTAGACTCTAGGGGGATCAGTCTCTATATACACGGTCTGGGATATCATTAGACTCTAGGGGGATCAGTCTCTATATACATGGTCTGGGATATCATTAGACCCTAGGGGGACTAGTCTCTATATACATGGTCTGGGACATCATTAGACTCTAGGGGGACTAGTCTCTATATACATGGTCTGGGACATCATTAGACTCTAGGGGGATCAGTCTCTATATACATGGTCTGGGATATCATTAGACTCTAGGGGGACCAGTCTCTATATACATGGTCTGGGATATCATTATACTCTAGGGGGATCAGTCTCTATATACATGGTCTGGGATATCATTAGACCCTAGGGGGACCAGTCTCTATATACATGGTCTGGGATATCATTAGACTCTAGGGGGATCAGTCTCTATATACATGGTCTGGGATATCATTAGACTCTAGGGGGACCAGTCTCTATATACATGGTCTGGGATATCATTAGACTCTAGGGGGATCAGTCTCTAAATGCTTCTGAAAGTAAAGCAGATACAATGGAAATGGATGAATTCTTCCACTCACTTCCTGTCTCTTCTGTCAGCCGGGATTTGGTTAAAAAATTAGAGCAGCCGATCACTGTTGAACAATTGTCTAATGCTGTCAAATCCCTTTAATCCGGGAGAAGCTCAGGGCCTGACGGCTACTCGGCAGAGTTTTATAAAAGAGTTTCTCTCCAAAATAGCCCCTATTCTAATTGAAATGTACAATGAAGCATTTGTAAATGGTGATCTACCACAGACTCCAACTCAGGCAACCATTTGTCTTGGTCTTAAAAAAAACAAAGACCCTCTTGACTGTGTATCATACCGTCATATTAGCCTGCTAAATGTTGACTATAAAATTCTAAATAAATACATTTAAAATTCTAGAAACTTCTAGCAACGCGTCTGGAAACAGTTCTCCCATCAATTACCTCTCCGGATCAAACAGGATTTATTGAAAATAGAGACTCATTCTTCAATATTTGACGATTATTTAATATTGTATATAATCCTTCTGTCACCAATACCTCTGAAGCCATTATATCCCTGTATGCGGAGAAAGCGTTTGCCTGGGTGAAATGGAAATACCTTTTTTTACACTCTAAATAAATTGGGCTTTGGCTCCAAATTCATGACTTGGATAAGACTTCTGTACTCATCCCGTCAAGCCTCTGTCAGGACTAATAACATTCAATCAGATTGTTTCCCTTTGCAACGATCGACACGCCCTTTAAGTCCCTTACTGTTTTTGTTTTTTTTGTTCTTATTTTATTGCAAAAAACACAAGGAAGGGGTAACATTAAAGTATTAGAACACGAAGGACAAACAATACAGCATCAAGACACTATCAAACATGTATCAGTCTTTCTACAACAGAGACATCCTTATGTGTGAGGGTGTCTACTACTACTATCAAACATGTATCAGTCTTTCTACAACAGAGCCATCCTTATGTGTGAGGGTGTCTACTACTACTATCAAACATGTATCAGTCTTTCTGTAACAGAGACATCCTTATGTGTGAGGGTGTCTACTACTACTATCAAACATGTATCAGTCTTTCTACAACAGAGCCATCCTTATGTGTGAGGGTGTCTACTACTACTATCAAACATGTATCAGTCTTTCTGTAACAGAGACATCCTTATGTGTGAGGGTGTCTACTACTACTATCAAACATGTATCAGTCTTTCTGTAACAGAGACATCCTTATGTGTGAGGGTGTCTACTACTACTATCAAACATGTATCAGTCTTTCTGTAACAGAGACATCCTTATGTGTGAGGGTGTCTACTACTACTATCAAACATGTATCAGTCTTTCTACAACAGAGACATCTTTATGTGTGAGGGTGTCTACTACTACTATCAAACATGTATCAGTCTTTCTACAACAGAGACATCTTTATGTGTGAGGGTGTCTACTACTACTATCAAACATGTATCAGTCTTTCTACAACAGAGACATCCTTATGTGTGAGGGTGTCTACTACTACTATCAAACATGTATCAGTCTTTCTACAACAGAGACATCCTTATGTGTGAGGGTGTCTACTACTACTATCAAACATGTATCAGTCTTTCTACAACAGAGCCATCCTTATGTGTGAGGGTGTCTACTACTACTATCAAACATGTATCAGTCTTTCTGTAACAGAGACATCCTTATGTGTGAGGGTGTCTACTACTACTATCAAACATGTATCAGTCTTTCTACAACAGAGCCATCCTTATGTGTGAGGGTGTCTACTACTACTATCAAACATGTATCAGTCTCTCTGTAACAGAGACATCCTTATGTGTGAGGGTGTCTACTACTACTATCAAACATGTATCAGTCTTTCTACAACAGAGACATCTTTATGTGTGAGGGTGTCTACTACTACTATCAAACATGTATCAGTCTTTCTGTAACAGAGACATCCTTATGTGTGATGGTGTCTACTACTACTATCAAACATGTATCAGTCTTTCCTCAACAGAGCCATCCTTATGTGTGAGGGTGCGTGTGCATGATAGTAATATAAAATATGTCATAGTTTCCTTTTTCATGATCACAAGCTTGTGAAACCCGAACCCTCCAAAATCCCCCCACAGTTCCCCAATAACCATTCGAGACCCCCCCCCCCCCCGAAGAAAAAAATAAAAATAAATTAAATCCATTCCCAAGAACCCCCCCAATGCACCAACAACCAATAGAATGAACTAAAGAGAAAAAAGGAAAAGACAGAAGAAAACAGCAAACAACAATGCAAAAAAAAGATTAAATTTAAAACAAAGGACATCAAGGACAACTGAAATCATAACAGCATTGCCAACTGTATGTGTTTGTGTGCATGTCTGGCACTATTACATGTATGTGTGTGTTCTTGTATGTGTTTTTTTGAATGAGAGTGTGTGTATATGCATGTGTACAAACACCTGAACGTGGTACCTTCAGGCATCAGCCTCAGGCAAGCCGGCATTAGTTGTAAAAACACTGCCACTTAGTGTCATTCAAATGTACTTTTATTATGTTTTATTTTGACTTTTTTTCCCCTTTTATCTTTGACCATCATTCTATCTCTCACACAGCAACTCCACTCCCACTTGTCTCCAATATCACATCCCAACCCTCAGCTTCCCTCAGCCCATCCCATCTATCTCTGCTGGCCACCCACTTCGTGTTTCTACGCAACACATATCTTTCAACTATGCTATGATGTTTAACGTACAATTTCAATCTATCTAATCGAATAGAATCTACAGATTGCGTGTTGAAGATAAATACTTTTACTAAGAGTATTAGTAATTGACTGACCCTTACCCTTAAGTCCCTTACTGTTAGCCCTCGCCATAGAACCCCTTGCAATAGCACTTCCAACTCCCTCATCAAAGGTATAGTATACGGACATGAACACAAACTGTCTATAAGCAGATCATTTATTATTACACACATCCAACCTTTCTGTTTCTGTTCCTGCTATCCTTTGACACTTTCACATCCTTCGGTCACTTATCAGGGTATAAACTGAATCTCAGTAAAAGCGAATTGATGCCGCTTAATAGGCCACAAAAAAATATCCTTTACATACAGTTGAAGTCGGAAGTTTGCATACACCTTAGCCACATACATTTAAACTCAGTTTTTCACAATTCCTGACATTTAATCCTAGTATAAATTCCCTGTCTTAGGTCAGTTAGGATCACCACTTTATTTTAAGAATGTGAAATGTCAGAATAATAGTAGAGTGAATTATTTATTTCAGCTTGTATTTCTTTCATCACATGCCCAGTGGGTCAGAAGTTTACATGCACTCAATTAGTACTTGGTAGCATTGCCATTACATTGTTTAACTTTTGTCAAACGTTTCGGGTAGCCTTCCACAAGCTTCCCACAATAAGTTGGGCGAATTTTGGCCCATTCCTCCTGACAGAGCTGGTGTAACTGAATCAGGTTTGTAGGCCTCCTTGCTCGCACACGCTTTTTCAGTTCTGCCCACAAATTTTCTATAGGATTGAGGTCGGGGCTTTGTGGCGGCCCCTCCAATACCTTGACTTTGTTGTCCTTAAGCCATTTTGCCACAACTTTGGAAGTATGCTTGTGGTCATTGTCCATTCGGAAGACCCATTTGCGACCAAGCTTTAACTTCCTGACTGATGTCTTGAGATGTTGCTTCAATATATCCACATCATTTTCCTTTCTCATGATGCCATCTATTTTGTGAAGTGCACCAGTCCCTCCTGCAGCAAACCACCCCCACAACATGGTGCTGCCACCCCCGTGCTTCACGGTTGGGATGGTGTTCTTCGGCTTGCAAGCCTCCCCCTTTTTCCTTCAAACATAACGATGGTCATTATGGCCAAACAATTCTATTTCTGTTTCATCAGACCAGAGGACATTTCTCCAAAAAGTATGATCTTTGTCCCCATGTGCAGTTGCAAACCGTAGTCTGGCTTTTTTTATGGTGGTTTTGGAGCAGTGGCTTCTTCCTTGCTGAGTGGCCTTTCAGGTTATGTCGATATAGGACTCGTTTTACTGTGGATATAGATACTTTTGTACCTGTTTCCTCCAGCATCTTCACAGGGTCTTTTGCTGTTGTTCTGGGATTGATTTGCACTTTTCGCACCAAAGTACGTTAATCTCTAGGAGACAGAACACGCCTCCTTCCTGAGCGGTATGATGTCTGTGTGGTCCCATGGTGTTAATACTTGCGTACTATTGTTTGTACAGATGAACGCGGTACCTTCAGACGTTTGGAAATTGCTCCCAAGGATGAACCAGACTTGTGGAGGAGTTCTTGGCTGATTTCTTTTGATTGTGCCATGATGTCAAGCAAAGAGGCACTGAGTTTGAAGGTAGGCCTTGAAATACATCGACAGGTACACCTCCAATTGACTCAAATTATGTCAATTAGCCTATCAGAAGCTTCTAAAGCCATGACATCATTTTCTGGAATTTTCCAAGCTGTTTAATTAACTTCTTATAGCTGCAGTCCCGGTTAGGGGACCGATATGACAACAGCCAGTCCAAGTGAAGGGCGCCAAATTCAAAAACCAGAAATCTCATAATAAAAATTCCTCAAACATTCACGTGTCTTATATCATTTTAAAGGTAATCTTGTTGTTAATCCCACCAAAGTGTCCGATTTCAAATAGGCTTTTCAGCGAAAGCACTACAAACGATTATGTTAGGTCACCACAAAACAACAATAATCACAGCCATTTTTCCCAGCTAAAGATAGCTTCACAAAAACCAGAATAGAGATAAAATGAATCACTAACCTTTGATTATTTTCATCAGATGACACTCATAGGACTTCATGTTACCCAATACATGCATGTTTTGTTTGATTAAATTCATATTTATATAAAAAAATCTGAGTTTACATTGAGGCTACAAGATTCACTAAATGCAAAAACATCAAGTGCTTTGCATAGCCCATCGTTTCAACAGAAATACTCATCATAAATGTAGATGATAATACAAGTTATACACATTGAATTATAGATATACCTCTCCTTAATGCAACCGCTATGTCAGATTTCAAAAAAACTTTACGGAAAAAGAAATGCACGCTATAATCTGAGACGGCGCTCAAAAACAGCATACCACAGCTGCAAACTTCTACTGGAATTGTGATACAGTGAATTATAAGTGAAGTAATCTGTCTGTAAACAAATATTTGAAAAATTACAAAGTAGATGTCCTAACTGACTTGCCGAAACTATAGTTTGTTAACAACAAAATTGAGGAGTGGTTGAAAAACAAGTTAATGACTCCAACCTAAGTGTATGCAAACTTCCGACTTCAACTGTAACTTGCCAGTTAAAATTGCTCACAGTAGTTTTATTTATCTCGGGGTACAATCAGATTTGAAAACCTTTTTCAAGCCAACTTTGCTCCTCTTTTAACCCGTACTAAGGACGATTTGGAACGCTGGTCTTTGCTACACCTCTCCTTAGTCAAATATAATATTTAATTATTTTTAAATGAATACTCTACCTAAATTCTTATATCTCTATCAGAGCCTACCGATGTTTCTTCTCAATACGTTTTTTTCTAAAATATCGACGCTCTAATTCTACCTTTTTATATGAGACAAAAAGCCCACTACTATATGAAAACACCTTTTGCAGAGTCCCAAACCAGATGGCGGTACCGGATTTCAGATTCTATTATTGCGCCGCTAACCTTAGGATCATTCAGTACTGGTTGCAGAGCACAGAGATTTTCCCACCCCCAATTTGGCTAGAGATGGACGCAGCCTCATCTAAACCAGAATTATTGTCTTCCCTCGCTCACTCCTCCATTACAGGCCCTTACTCATCCTTCATCATAAATATATGTGTCAGAATAACATTGATGATCTGGAAGCAATTTAGGTGCCACTTTGGGTTTCAGACAACCTCTTCTTTGGCTCTGGTAGCCTCAAACCCAGCTTTTCCCCCCATCTATGGTTGATGGTGCTTTCTCAACATGGTCTAGTGTCGGTATTAAAAGATTCAGAGATCTTTATATTAGCAATACATTTAGTACGTTTGAACAATTATCAGCTAAATTTGGTCTCCCCAGGCATAATTTCTTTAGGTTCTTACAAGTCCAGAGTTATGTCCACAGCATAGATCCAGGATTCCCCACCCTTCCTGGTGAAACACAGTTCAACATTTCTTGTCCCACTTCCTACTCTGAAAGGCACCCATCTTATTAAACAATATGAAATCCTCATGGGAGGAGGAACTGGGTGAGGAAATATCTGATGAACTATGGGAAGGGGCTCTCAAAAGGGTACACAGCTCTTCTATTACACGATTACATCCTCATTTACAAGGATGTAAATGAGGATGTAATCGTGTACGATGTAACCGGTCTCCTGCTAATCATGTACACATGTTTTGGTGTTGCCCGTCTCTTGTTGGTTTCTGGAAAGACATCTTTAACACACTCTCAGAATTAAGCGGCACACAGATCGAACCAGAACCTTTTATTTGCATTATTTGGGGTTTCCTTACCCACAATACAACTGACCAAAATGAATAAGGATGTAATTGCCTTTGTCACTTTGTTAACGAGACGATTAATTTGACTGAGATGGAAATCCTCTGTACAGGCTTCTCATGCTCTTTGGATTAAATCCGTTTTGAATTGCATAAAGTTGGAAAAAATTTAACACACACTCAATGGGTCTGTAGACAAATTCTATGCAATGTGGGCTCCCTTCTTTTCTTATGTTAAACGAATACATTTCCCTGCAGTTCCAGAGTGATGAATATTTATATATTGGGGACGTAAGAGGCCTGGTATGTGTATACACGACATCTCGGATGTTAAGGACTGTATTATCTGTGCTAGTTGACCTGTAACAACTGTATATCAAGGCACAAGGCGAGAACCAAATGTAGACACAGGAGGCAGATGGTTGGAGTCTTACAATGTTTATTAATCCAAAGGGGTAGGCAAGAGAATGGTCGTGGACAGGCAAAAGGTCAAAACCAGATCAGAGTCCAGGAGGTACAGAGTGGCAGACAGGCTCGAGGTCAAGGCAGGCAGAATGGTCAGGCAGGCGGGTACGGAGTCCAGTAAACAGGCAAGGGTCAAAAACCGGGAGGACTAGCAAAAGAGAATAGAAGCAGGAGTACGGGAAAACACTGGTTGACTTGGAAACAAACAAGACGAACTGGCACAGAGAGACAGGAAACACAGGGATAAATACACTGGCACAGAGAGACAGGAAACACAGGGATAAATACACTGGGGAAAATAAGCGACACCTGGAGGGGGTGGAGACAATCACAAGGACAGGTGAAACAGATCAGGACGTGACACTGTATCAAAATATTTTTTTTCTTATCTTATTTTTATTTATTTTTTAAATGTTTGTCTCACTCTTTGTTTTGATGTATTGTTGCCTTTATGTTGTTGAATATTACTAGCAAATAACGTACAACTGCAATTATTTTGTAAATGCTGGTGTTGAAAATTCAATAAACAATGTAAAAAAAAATATTGTAAATAAAACTTTGAGTTACAAGTTGTAACGTTTTTAAATCATTATTGTGTTACAGTAGTCAGACAAATGTAACAATATCTCTAAAATACAACTGGTCTCCTGAACCAAAAGTAAAATGTAGCAAGCTAGCAGCACCATACTAAGCTAATCAGAACAAGCTAACAACCTCTTAGCTACTTATGTTGAATTAATAATAGAGCTAGCTAGCTGTCAAATATACAAGTAAGTCAGCTCCCACTTACGTTATCAAAATATTTAGTTAAATAAGCTGTATAAACTTACAAATTGGAATGGACTGTTATGCTTCTCTGGGGTAGAAAATGCTAAGCTAAATGTAACTTAGCTGAGCAGAGAGCTATCGCCTACTAATGTTGAATTATAAAATAAATATAGAAAGCAAGGTCTCAAATATGCCAGTTGACATTTGTTTTATAAAACATTTAGACTGCTTATGCTGCCCTTAGTTTGGGTCAAGATCACTGTAGGCCAGACTTCAAGCACAAAAATGTAATTTACTAAAAGTCTTCGCTGCCCTCGGGGCAGCCATTTGAATGCACTGTTTAAACGCTTCCCCAGAGGCAGTCATTTTAGTTTGTCTCAAGGGCAGACTTCAAGCACAAAAGGTCATCTAAAAAAGTGTTTACTGTCCTGTGGGGAGCCATGGACTTATCTAAATGATATCCTATGGTTATCTTCACCCAACGTAACATTACTGCCAATGGAGCAGCATTTCAACAGTGCATTCCAAGTTTTTGTTTATTAAAGCTTAATGTTAACAATAATTTTTGCTTATTATTATTTTCATATTTAATGGCATATTTGAGACCTAGCTACAGTAGCTAGCTCTATTTTACGATTCAACATTAGTAAGAGGCTTAGCCAGCCAGTTAATTTTAGCGTAGCATTTTAAGTTTCTGACCTCTGAGAAGCATAACAGTCCATTTCCATTTTTAAGTTTATATAACTTATTCAACTAAATATTTTGCTGAAGTGGGAGGTGACTTACTGGTATATTTGAGACCTAGCTAGCACTATTCTATGACAACATTAGTAAAATATGTCTATCTGCTGGCCAATTAGCTGTTTAGCTTAGCATTTAACAATGATGCTTTATTAAAATTTCAATAAAACAAATGTTAACTGACTTGTATATTTGACACCTAGCTAGCTAGCTTTATTTATTAATTCAACATGAGTAGCTAATAGGTTGCTAAATGCTTAGCTAGCTAGCTTGCTCTGAATAGCTTAGCATGTTGCTGCTAGCTTGATACATTTAACAATTTGGTTCAGGAGAGCAGTTGTATCTTAGATATATTGTCACATTTGTCTGGCTACTGTAAAACAATAATGATTTCAAAATGTGGTAACTTGTAACTCAAAGTTTTATTTACAAGATTTTCAGTTCGGAACCTCTGCCATGCTTTCAAAAGTTGCGCATCTGTTAAACTCGGCCCATTGACCTTTTAGAAACCAATCAGATTTGTTCTGCTCTAAGAAGAAGAGCCTACATTACAATCTCTTACCGTAACCTGGCAACAAGGGATAGTCTAAGCAACTAGAGAACCTGTTCAATATACATAAAGCTATCAAATCTAAACAGTCATGATGTGACTTGAACCCATAATCTTCTGATCAGAAGTGTGAAGCCTTATCCATTAAAGCCACATGGTCTGTGAGAGCAGAGACTACACGACAACATTCGACCTCAACTTGCCTCAGTCTATTTGGTGAAAGATGGTTGCAATGTGACTGTGAACCGTTCAAATGAATTGTCTGCAGGTGTGGTTGCAGGTGTGACCGCGTTGCCTAGCGACACCAGTTATGCTGCTTGAACCATTGCATCAGTTACAGTCGAGAATCCTCATTCATTCTGTGTGTTTGTGAAAGAGACATTCAGAGTACAACTTGTTTGTTGGCTGTGTGGATACTTTAGCACTGGCATGTACACATACACTTAGTGTGTAACCTTTATTCAACTAGGCAAGTCAGTTTAAGAACAAATTCTTATTTACAATGACGGCCTACCCAGGCCAAACCCGGACGGCGCTGGGCCAATTGTGCACCACAACTATGGGACTCCCAATCACGGCCGGATGTGATGCGGCCTGGATTTCAAACCAGGTACTGCAGTGACACCTCTTGCACTGAGATGCAGTGTCTTAGACCACTGCGCCACTCAGGAGTCCAACTACTTAATAAACGATGACAAGAGCTTTGATATATTCATCTGGACCGATATCCCACTGGGCAAAAACTGGATGAATCAACGTTGTTTCCACGTAATTTCAACAAAAAAGGTTAAATGTGATGGAAAACTGATTGGATTTGAAAGTCATCAAAGTAAGGACATGTAGCAATATGTCATTCAAATTTGACCCTAAATCCACTGACACGGTGACACTTGATTTCACGTTGAATTCATGTTAGTTGACAATGCAACCAAATGTAAATTAAAAACTGGACGTTGAAATGATGTCATCCCAATGGGACATTTCCATTCATCTGCTTCCTAGCAGAGAGGAAGAGGCGAAGGAAGAGGAGAAGGAAGAGGCGAAGGAAGAGGCGAAGGAAGAGGAGAAGGAAGAGGAGAAGGAAGAGGAGAAGGAGGAGGCAAAGGAAGAGGAGAAGGAAGAGGCGAAGGAGGAGGCGAAGGAAGAGGAGAAGGAAGAGGCGAAGGAAGAGGAGAAGGTAGAGGCGAAGGAGGAGGAGAAGGAAGAGACGAAGGAAGAGGAGAAGGAAGAGACGAAGGAAGAGGCGAAGGAAGAGGAGAAGGAGGAGGCGAAGGAAGAGGCGAAGGAAGAGGAGAAGGAAGAGACGAAGGAAGAGGCGAAGGAAGAGGAGAAGGAGGAGGCGAAGGAAGAGGCGAAGGAAGAGGCGAAGGAAGAGGAGAAGGTAGAGGCGAAGGAGGAGGCGGAGGAAGAGGCGAAGGAAGAGGCGAAGGAAGAGGTGAAGGAAGAGGCGAAAGAGGAGGCGAAGGAGGAGGAGAAGGAAGAGGCGAAGGAAGAGGCGAAGGAGGAGGCGAAGGAGGAGGTGAAGGAGGAGGCGAAGGAAGAGGCGAAGGAAGAGGCGAAGGAAGAGGCGAAGGAAGAGGCGAAGGAAGAGGCGAAGGAAGAGGCGAAGGAAGAGGCGAAGGAGGAGGCGAAGGAAGAGGCGAAGGAAGAGGAGAAGGAAGAGGCGAAGGAAGAGGAGAAGGAAGAGGAGAAGGAAGAGGCGAAGGAAGAGACGAAGGAAGAGGCGAAGGAAGAGGGATAACTGAGCCCAACATCAATCTTCTCCAGCAGTTGCCGTGTTTTTGTTATTTTTCACTTACCCAGCAAGGAGTATTTTTATTGAGGTCAATGAGAGTAACATTTTGTTTTTAAAAATGTAATGGCTTATTTTGCTATTTGTGTTTTATTTGGTCAAATAGATGTTTCATAATACTTGTTGTTACTACTGAACAGATCGAAGTAGGACACGTTACATCCTGGCAACTTTTAGAAAAAACACTTTATACCAAAATTGTGCCTATTATCACACTCCAATCTGCTCTCTCATTGGCCAAAATGGTCCCACCTGATCTTGCCTCCTCCCGACTGCCTTCCATTTTGGAAGACATTTATTTTCCTTGTTAAATGGCCACTACAGTATCTGGTTAATATAATGGATAATTCTATGTTACTAGTCATTGAACAGCATCAACATCTCAATAAAACTGAGAGAAAGCTTACTAATGCTAATATGATTATATAAAGGAAAATGTCACTAGCTGGGTTTCCATCTAATTGGTGACAGTGTCACACCCTGACCTGTTTCACCTGTCCTTGTGCTTGTCTCCATCCCCCATCCAGGTGTCGCCCACTTATCCCCTGGGTATTTATACCCGTGTTTTCTGTTTGTCTGTGGCCAGTTCGTCTTGTTTGTTCAAGTCAACCAGTGGTTTGTCTCAGCGCCTGCTTTTCCCCGTCTCTCTTTTTTCCTCGTCCTCCTGGTTTTGACCCTTGCCTGACCTGACTCTGAGCCTGCCTGCTGTCCTATACCTTTTCCCCACTACTCTGGTTCATCAACCCCTGCCTGCCTTGAGCTGTCGTCTGCCTGCTCCTGTTGCTGTAATTAACATTGTTACTTCAACACAGTCTGCACTTTGGTCTTACCTGAAACCCGATAGACAGATTTCCATGCGAGTATTCTAAAATCTGCATAAAAAAAAACAATTTGCGCATTTTTCCACCAGAGATGTTTCCATCTAACTGACTTGTGGATAAAATCACTACGTGATGACAGTGCACAGAAAACAATTACTTTTACTGTTAAATTCCCATGTTTTGAATACAAAAATACAAGGTACATGGCTTTCTATCTACTGATGGTTTTGTCAGAATACATCTTTCGTTACATAACGAATGTGCCCACTCTACTTTTGGCATGTGCGCTCTAGCCAACAGTTCGCAGGTGCAGTGCAGTGCAGGTAGGCTACCTGCACTTCGATGATTATGGACAAAAGAGAAAGATTGTCTTTTTTTTTCAAACGACAGCCAAACATCGATCTTCATGTCACCAGAGTAAGAACTTCGATATGTATTGGAAAGTAGCATCAAGCTCATCAACGTGCACTTTCACCACCCTGTGAAAAGTTCATCGTAACTTATTTCATCTGTAGCCTAATAAACTGCATGCTTTCCCGCGTCATAGTGGGAGGAGCACACAATATTTCATTGCGTGACTCACAATATTTGCTCACAAAGGCGTTTCCACCTAGGCTGGGTACCAGTCTCTTTAGCGAATCCACTCCATGTAACCTACTCCATGTGAAGTGCCAGAGAACGAGCCTGGCCTTTCTGCCGTCTTTAAATATGAACGTTCCATAGAGCCCCACAGTGGAGGTGGACTCATACTGTGGAGTGGAGGTGGACTCATACTGCTGTACTCGTATTGCCGCAGGACATGCTGCAGCACCCTTTGCTTCTAAGATGGTAAAACTAAGAATATGTATTGTTGCAATAACAAACTATTAAAACAATTTACATTTGCATTATTGATATAATGGGATTGGGGTAGTGGAGTAAAAAACACGTGGGATATTTATATAGGAAACCTATTGTGCATGGAGAGCTCTCAGCTCTGTTTTGGGCCCCATTCTGCATGGAGAGCTCTCAGCTCTGTACTGTAAGCGGCGCGCTCATGATATGCTCTTATCTATTCAGTTGTGGGGGTTTGGAGCCAGACACGCTCTGCTGTATGATAGACAGTTTAGTTTGAATTAAATTGGATCTCTCTCTCTCTCTCTCTCTCCCTCTCTGTGCCTCGACCCACTCTCTCTCTCTCCCTCTCTGTGCCTCGACCCACTCTCTCTCTCTCCCTCTCTATGCCTCGACCCACTCTCTCTCTCTCACTTGTTCTCTTCTCTACCACTTGTGGTGGATATCAAGTGATCTGAAGCAGTGCTCACTATTCTCCACATCTATTTTCTATTAGTTTATCATTCTAAACTTGACGAAACGGGAATGGGAACAATATCAAATAAGGAACATGGCATTCGTTCTCCCTCGGCTCAAAGGCCTGCTTCTGCTCATGTCAAACACTTACGTGTACCAGCCCACTAGTTCTAGCAAGCAAACACAGTGCTGGGCACGGCAATCAAGAGATCTATTTAGCCTATGCGTGCTCCGTCAACATTAAGAGGACAGAGAAGCCAAACAAATACGGATTGCTCACATGGAGTGCTCCAAATAAAATACAATGAAGAAAATTGAGAGAAAAAAAACAGAATAAATGATGTTATCAAATAAACCAAAACGTGTTTCTCACAAGTATAGCAGGTTGTAAACTCTGCAAACAACGTTTCCACTCCAACTTCATAGTAAATGACTGCAGGCCTAATTAATCCATGCATTAACAGAAATGAATGTCACTAAATGGCAGGAATTAATGGTGCATTTACTACTGGTGGCGTGTAATAGGTAATTGATAATAATAACAAACAAAGGGCAAACAATTAGCACAATAAAAACATGAATGCGCAAGAATTGGCGGGAGACACCTCAGCTGCATTCAAATCAAATGTTTTTTGGTCCCATGTGCCAAATACAACAGGTGTAGACTTTACAGTGGAATTCTTACTTATGAGCTCATTCCCAAGAGTGCTGAGTTAAAAGTAAGACAAATATTTGCTAAATAAAAAAGGAAATAAGAAAGGAAATAAGGCTTTATACAGTGCATTTGAAAAGTAATCAGACCCCTTCCCTTTTTCCACATTTTGTTATGTTACAGCCTTATTCTAAAATAAAAAAATAAAACAACTTTGTCAATCTACACACAATACCGAATAATGACAAAGTGAAAACAGGTCATTAGAAATTTGTGCAAAAAAAAAAAAAAAACGGAAATATCACATTTACATAAATATTCAGACCCTTTACTCAGTACTTTGTTGAAGCACCTTTGGCAGCGATTACAGCCTCGATACTTCTTATGTGATTCATAAATGTCCTTCAATTTGCAAGAGACTGAATGTATCTCACCGGAGAAAGCAACTGAGTAAACAAAACAGTTCCTCTATGTCTCAGTATGTGTAGCATATCTATCTGATGTTGTCTGGTCAAAAAATAGCATTGAATCACTCATTGATTGAATGTAAGGGAAGCCAGGAGCATTTGGCCTCCCTCGATAATTAAAATAAAATAAAAAATAGCCAATCAAGTTTGATATAAACTGAGTGAGCTCAGCTGTGAATGGTCCTGGCATATATAAAAAAAAAATGTCAAGGGAAGCCAGTTTGGATTTGGCTTCACACCAATCACATCACATCAGAAGACAAACTTCATTGACTGAAAAAAACTTGAATTGTTGTATCATCTCGTTGTCCTTGTCCTCGGGTGGCTAGCTAGCTAGATAACATTAACCCTTTCCTAAATTAGCCATGGATGGAGATAGGGATTTGGACTTGTGGTTTTACTTAATTATCCGTACTGGCCAATGATTATAATGGTGATTCTGATCCAACCATAAATGTATACATTGTGCCTCTGGCCTCAGAGGATGGAAGTTCAACATGTAACTAGATGTAGTAGGGGAATGTTAATAGCTAGCCTGGGCACATCGTTGCCCATGAAAGGAAGTTAGGCTAGCAAACAATTATTTTAGCAAGGTAGCCTAGGACAACAACAAAAAGCACCGTTCTGCACTAACACATTTTTTATTCAGACATTTGGAACAACACAAATAAATAATCATAACATTTAAAACTATATAAATATAAAAATATATACAAAAATAAGACTCATAAATATAAAAAATAAGTAACAAAGACAAATAGAAACAATTTTATGTTGATTTGGCACTCGAGCATCAATACATTACCCGTCCCCCAACACTGTCAACCAAGAGTCAAGACTAAACCAATTCACCTTGGTGGTGTGCAGACTGGTTTTATATTATTCTTAACGATTTCACACAAACCAGAAATAAATGCAACAATATGTCTGTGAAACTATATATTCAAAGTATTATGAATGAATTGTGGTTTATTTGGTAGCATTTCGTAGTGTGACTGATTTTACTAGTTGCATTAGTACTGTACAAAGTTAGAGGTGCGCTATTTGATAGATTCCCCCGCTCCCCCTACCTCGTGCTTCCAGTGGGAGGACCTAAGGTCAATCTACCCCCGCCCCCCTCCCCATCTCTTACCTCTGAGTGAGAGTCCTTCCCAGGCAGTAGCCTGCCTAGCTCACAAACTACAATCACTCCGACAAGGTTAACTGACCCACAGTCCCACACGGTGACATGATATCATTGACGTGATTTGCAAATGAGCGATAGAAAACTGATCGCTCAAATGTCACCATTCCCAAAACATGTTGTGCGAGCGTCCCGTGGTGCCCCCGGCAAGATGCCACCCTGGGTGGCTGCCCATGTTGCCTATGCCTAAATCCACCACTGCCTACTACTGTAAATCGCTCTGGATAAGAGCGTCTGCTAAATAACTTTTTGTTTTATGTAAAATGCATCGTTTGTCACCATTATAGTGCAGTTCATGTGTAGTGGCTTTGCTGGTATGCATCTCAAAAAAATAGTTTGCCCCACCAAGATTAACATGATAAAAAGTCCAACTCTACTGTAAATCCAGTGCATATTGAACGTTACCGAAAGGCCATAGACAGTGAGGAGATATTATGAATTATTAATAATTAAAAGTGAATGGTTTTCAAAAGGGAATGTTTTTCATAAAAAAAAAACTATCTGCCTTCCCATTTAAAACTAGTTTGAAAATTCAAACATATATTTAAATGGAAAATAGATGTTGTATGTGCCCAATGACAAGTGGTGGCAAGGAGTCAGCGGTGGCTGCTGATTGGCTGAATACCCGGGAAGCGAGGTGGTTGGAGTTGTCAACAAAGCAGCGTGACAGAAATATGATGTGAAGTTTTCGAACTACCGGTAGTTTCTTTGAGAAGATGTATAAAGCTATCTGCGCACTTGAACAACAGTATAAATACACCGAATCACCACAGCTGCACATGTTGCACCTGTTTTCAACAGATTAGATGATACTAGTTACGACGAGGAGTCAGAACTAACGAGAGCACCGTCATCACTATAGTCTGATGCTGCAACTGTTTTCAACAGATTAGATGATACTATTTACGACGAGGAGTCAGAACTAACGAGAGCACCGTCATCACTATAGTCTGATGCTGCAACTGTTTTCAACAGATTAGATGATACTAGTTACGACGAGATGATACTCTTTAGCTGCCAGTTGATGAACGAACAGACGAGTGCACCAGGGAGAACCGTCATCACTAGTTATCCCAGCTATAGTCAAAGTCAGCCTATTTCTACAATTTCCCCGTAAAATTCGATGTTTAAACCTAACCTTAACCCTAACATTAACCGCACGGCTAACCTTATGCCTAATCCATAACCTTAATAAATTAAGACCAAAATAGATAATTTTTGTTTTTATGAATTTCTACTATGGGTGTGATCCTAAAGTGCACTCTGCAAATTCAGAGTGTTGTCAGATTTTCTGTTAGTAAATTCAGAGTGTTGTCAGATTTTCCGTTATTAAATTCAGAGTGTTGTCAGATTTTCCGTTAGTAAATTCAGAGTGTTGTCAGATTTTCCGTTAGTAAATTCAGAGTGTTGTCAGATTTTCCGTTAGTAAATTCAGAGTGTTGTCAGATTTTCCGTTAGTAAATTCAGAGTGTTGTCAGATTTTCCGTTAGTAAATTCAGAGTGTTGTCAGATTTTCCGTTAGTAAATTCAGAGTGTTGTCAGATTTTCTGTTAGTAAATTCAGAGTGTTGTCAGATTTTCTGTTAGTAAATTCAGAGTGTTGTCAGATTTTCCGTTAGTAAATTCAGAGTGTTTCGTTCTCGGAGCGTTAGAGCACACACTGAACGCTCTGGCCCGAGGATCAGGGTTGATCCGAACGTTCTGACCTCACAACGGCAGTGCTAACTGGCTAACCTTGCCTCACCTTGCTAGCTACTTCCAGACACATAATGAGAGAACACCTCACTCTGACCATTTTACTCACCCTAGCAGAGCTGGTTAGGCCATTGTCATGTTATCCAGAGCATTGGTGACTGTAACTGTGCTGCAGGCCACAATTTAATTGTGCTTTTTTCCAACGTTTGCAGACACCGGCCTCATTCAATGGGTGTTGAGTGTTTGTAAATTCATCAGTGTATCCGAAGACGCTGGGAGTCGAGAAGCAGGGGGTGAGTTTAATAAAACAACGACCGATACAAAACAGGAGTCACATCTTGACATGAATCACATAATCAATACTCTCTGGAGGATGAACCTAAGGGAGTGACAGATATAGGGGAGGTAATCAGTGAAGTGATGGAGTCCAGGCGAGTCTCATAATGAGGGACAGGTGCGTGTAATGATTGTTGTCTGGGCCAGTGGTTAGTAAACCGGCGACGTCGAGCGCAAGAGAGGGGGAGTGGGAGTAGACGTGACAATCGGTAATTCGGCGCTCTGGCACTCTCAGACGAGAGTGCTCTGAAATCATAGTAGATGGCCAGAGTGAATTTACAAACGCACCCTATATATCCACCTTCTGGCTGTGGTAACTATGGAAACCAGGGAGAAGGCAACAAGCATTCAGATGCAATAAGTGAAAACAAATGTTCTAATTAAGGGTGCGTTCGTAGAATAACTGGTGAATTTATGAACGCTCAACACCTGTTGAATATGGCCGGTGTAATTAAATTGTTGCCAGCAGCAAAGTTAGTCAGCAGCGCTCTGGATAACATGAAAACGGCCTAACCAGCTCTGCTAGTGCGAGTAAAATGGTCAGAGTGAGGTGTTCTCTAATTTATGTCTGGAAGTAGCTAGCAAGTTAGCCAGTTAGCAAGTTAGCAAGTTAGCAAGTTAGCAAGTTAGCAAGTTAGCCAGTTAGCCAGTTAGCCAGTTAGCAAGTTAGCAAGTTAGCAAGTTAGCCAGTTAGCTTGGGTGATTGACTGCCATTGTGAGGTCAGAACGTGATCAACTCTTCTTCTCAGCCAGAGTGTCCAGTATGCGCTCTGAACACTCCAAGAGCCAAACGCTCTGAATTTTCAACAGGACAATCTGACAACAATCTGAATTTAGGAATGCCCAGGGCGCATTCAGAGCACACTGTGGCACTCCAGATTGAATTTACGAACACACACTAAGTGATAATGCTTGAGAAGCTGGTGTTTGGAGGATATATTGACACGGGTGTTGTTCGTCTCGGGCCGGCAAACCGTGCCAATATATCCTCCAAACACCGGCTTCGAGGGCATTATCACTTTTATACAACGGGTTACCAACATATTCAAATAATGATTGACATATTTTAATTAAAAAACATTTTGATGAATTTATTCATACTATTTCATCCTTCCACAAGATATTGTTCCGACACAAATCTAGAGTTGCTACCCAAGCCGGCTGGTCGAGACAGGATTGTGTCGAGGCACAGATCTGGGGAAGGGTACCAAAACATTTCTGCGGCATTGAAGGTCCCCAAGAACACAGTGGCCTCCATCATTCTTAAATGGAAGATGTTTGAAACCACCAAAACTCTTCCTAGAGCTTGCCGCCCGGCCAAACTGAGCAATCGGGGGGAGAGAAGGGCCTTGATCAGGGAGGTGACCAAGAACCCGATGGTCATTCTGACAGAGCTCCAGAGTTCCTCTGTGGAGATGGGAGAAACTTTCAGAAGGACAACCATCTCTGCAGCACTCCACCAATCAGGCCTTTATGTTAGAGTGGCCAGACAGAAGTCACTTCACAGTAAAAGGCACATGACAGCCCGCTTGGAGTTTGCCAAAAGGCACCTAAAGACTCTCAGACTATGAGAAAAAAGCTTATCTGGTCTGATGAAACCAAGATTGAACTCTGATAGAGCAGCTCTAGTCTCCCGTGCGTTAGTAAGCCGTCTGGCGCGAGACACTCATTGGGGGAGGAGACTAGAGCCAGTTCTGACCCAGTTCTGACTGAACGGACACACATTTGAGCATCCCAGTGTAACAAGTGTTGAATTTCATGTTGTATAATTACACAAAATCTGAATAGTTCCCATGCCTGATATTACTGTACATGTTGTTGTCAGTGCCCATTTTTAATGTCGCACACTTCCTTCTCCTTCTGCCTTCCCCCTTATAAATATCCACTGCCCCCTTACCTCTTCTGTCTACTGTATCCATGTGGAAGAGGTAGATCACTGAACTTGTCTCATGAAAATCAGAATCAATCCTATATGTTAATACACATTTGAGTTTAAATAGTCAGTGATATTGTAATATCATGACGTTCTACCCAGTATATTGTGATATTTATGCCTTTATGAACTTTTCATCTGTTTGATTTGTGAATGTTGTACATGCTAGATACGGCACTTTCTACTGTAGGCTACATGTTGTCATTGGGTTAGAATGGTTATTCATGTCCCCTGTTAATCCGTACTTTAAAGAGGAGCTGGTGTATAAGGCCAGCACATTTTATTTATGGATGTTGTTTGTCTCTTAATCTGGTATGTCATGTGTTTTTGTTTGTTATGATTTGTATACCCCCCCCTTTTTCTACCAAATCGGTAGTTACGATATTGTCTCATCGCTGCAACTCGCCAACAGAGAGACAAAGTTTGAGAGTCCTCCGAAACATGACCCGCCAAGACGTACTGCTTCTTAATACACTTCTCTTTTAACACCTGAAGCCAGCTGCTCCAATGTGTCGGAGGAAACACGTCCAACCGAAGTCAGTTTGCAGGCGCACGGTCCGCCACAAGAAGTCACTAGAGCAAGCCAAGGAAGTCCCCCCCGGCCAAACCCGGATGACGCTGGGCCAATTGTGCGCAGCCCCATGGGCTCACGGCCAGCTGTGACACAGCCTGGGATCGAACCCCGAGGCTTAAGTGTCGCCTCAGCACTGCGATGTAGTGCCTTAGACCGCTGTAAAACTCGGGAGGCCCTTTGTTGTGATATTTTTGACAATATTTGACTGTTAGTTTGCAAGTGCATGTCATGTACTAACTGTACGTAAAGCCTGGCAGTAATTTATGAAAGTTGGCTGTACTGTACATGGCACTATATGGTATTGTTATCTAACGAGACGATTGTTATTCTTAGCCCTGTCTACTGTATCCATGTGGAAGAGAGGAGCTGGTTCATGAGGGCAGCACAACATTTAATTTCTGGATGTTGTTTGTTTCTTCATCAGAATAAAAGATCGTCACCAACTCTGATCTTTTTGGTCATATGTAAGCCGATCAGAACACAACGAACACGAGGCAATCTACACTGGTCAAACCAGGATGGTCCATTTGATTTGTACTGTTAGAATTTATGCTATGAAATGCTGCGAGTTCATTGGGGCAGTTTCCCCCCTCATAGCAAATAGCTGGCAATATAATGTCTGCAATGTTCGCAAGGCCACTGAGCTGCTGCTGCTGCTGCTGGCATTTACTGAGGGCCAGATTAGTAAGTAACTGAACAGCTTGCTATGACAAAAATATATTTTTGAAACAGGAAAATATACACATTTACTTTTATGACCATGTAAAACTTAATCCGTGAATTATTTCATATATATTACATAGTTATATTATATACATTTTTTTTGACCAATCACAAGTAAAAAATGTATTTTTTTTACAAAAAATGACCAATCACAAGTGGGGCACTGCCCCTAATGCCCTAATGGCTGGGCCGCTGCTGCAAGTAGTGGAACCATAGCTAAAGACACTGGTATTCAGACTAGTTTCCACCGCCACTTCTCACATCAACATGGTCCCGTGTGGCTCAGTTGGTAGAGCATGGCGCTTGCAACGCCAGGGTTGTGGGTTCATTCCCCACGGGGGGACCAGGATGAATATGTATGAACTTTCCAATTTATAAGTCGCTCTGGATAAGAGCGTCTGCTAAATGACTTAAATGTAAATAGTTTTTCAGGAACAGGGCTGGAGAGCCATGCCTTAACCAGTTACAAAAATACTAATTCAAAAAGAGTTATTCAGCGAAGAGACGGAATTCCTCTCTCATAGAAATATCTTACTATTTGCAATAATGGAAAGATTTTCAGTGTTGACATGTTATCCTGAATTTTCACCTCAAGAATTTAAATGACACCTCAAGTACTTTAATCTCATCAGATGGTTTATTTTCTTCAAACTGCAACACAATAGCTTGTCCCGTGTAAATAGACCTGCTAAACGTGCTAATGAATCCCCCAATTTCAGAACCTCAGGCTGAATCAAACATATAGAATCAGACACTACATAACTGTCTTGAATATTGTGCTACGTTGGTTGAAATGAGAGTATAGTGCCACATTTGTTGAAATGAGTTTTTATCCATATCATGGACAGTTAGGCTGGAGAAGAGGGATCTTTTTCCATTTGAGGGCGAGGGAAATGTGGAAAAAATAACAAGCCTCTCTGCTTATTCTAACCTCTAGAGCAGGGGTGTCAAACTCATTTCGCATCGTGGGCCACATACGGCCTAGGGAGATGTCAAGTGGGCCGGACCATTAAAATTATACCATACTCTGCTATAAATAACCAAAATATCATGTCTTTCCTTTGTTTTGGTGTAAAGAAGCACAAGAACATTAGGAAAATATTGAAATTTAATGAACTATCCTTTTACAAAACATTTCATGAAACACCTCATATTTCCTTAGACAAATGTGCAATTTACTTTTATCATTCACAAATATGCATTGCAACTGATCCCACTGATTGTACAAAGGCACAAAACTTTAATTGGTACTGAAAAATATAGTAATGCACTTTAAGATTAAATGAGACTTTTAAAGAAAGGAATTTTTAAACCACTTACACATACGCATATAAAATCATTTCCTCAGACCCGCCAGCAATTCGTTAATCTTATCTCTTCTCAGTTGTCCTTGCAAGCCGTCATATTTTTCGCTGTGATGAGTCTCGTAGTGGCGTCGAATATTATATTCCTTCAATACCGAAACTTGTTGCAAACACACCAAGCACGAAGGTTTTCCGTGCATCTCTGTAAATAAATAGGACGTGGTCCATTTTTCTTTGAAAATTCTACACTCCTTATCTACTTTTCTCCGTTTGGATAACGACATTTTGGCTAATGAGGGTGTAGCGGAGAGGTAGAGACCAAGGTATTAACAACGTCGTAACAAGCAGCAGATGGCGCATTGATACCGTCTGCTGTTTTCAGTCTGTCTCAGTGATGCAGCTTGTCTTCTACTCTGATGGAAAGAGTGCGCCCCTTAGCGGATAATCCATGAATTGCAGCGAATTAAAAATATTAATTCCATGTCTTTTATGCATTTTTTCCACTTTCAAATTATCCTGCGGGCCTGATCGAACCTCCTTGGGGGCCGGTTCCGGCCCGCGGGCCGTATGTTTGACACCCCTGCTCTAGAGTATTCTGAAAACTGTAGACTAGCGTACAAAGAACATATTGCAACTATATTGCCCGTACACCTTTCGAGAGAAGCACAGTGCTCTCTAACAAATACATTCTTAACAATGTTTTTGTATGTTTTTTTTTAACAACAATAACACAACAGTATATCTGGTTTGTGGATTGAATGGATAAAATTAATTTATAGGTCTGTTGCCAGAGACTCTTGAAGTCTAGTTCTGTTCCCTGTATATTATTTAAAAAATCAACATGAATTTCTTAGAATGTAAATGTCAATCATGTCCTTTATTATTGCGAGGAATAATTTACAGGCCTGGGAGTGCTAGTGTATTAGATTAGTCAAGTTAAGCCTACCACAAAACTTTTAATCATGGGAAATTCAAATTCGATTAATTTGTATGCATTGTCTGTTTGATATTAAATAAATGTAATTTATTTTCAACTAATGACAACAATAGAGTATTTATTTGATCTGGATCAGTAGGCCGATAGCTGATTAACAGGCTACTCCAGTAGTCCTATTGAATTGTAAATGAACTTAGTGTATTTATTTGGATGCCAAATTGGAGATAGTTTTATGGCACAGAGATGAAAGGGTGAATAAACACAACGCATTTAAATCACATTTGATGAAATCTCGTCTTCACAAATATCTATATTCCCTTTGCTATGCCTCATCTGGATACAGATAAAGGCAATCATGGAATGTTACATTTTTTTTTAAGGAGAAAATGAGTTCACAGCCTAAATCCTGCAGTGACAATTGACAACAGAGAATATGTGTAAACATGTTAATCCATAGGCCTACTGGACCCATCGCAAATGGTTAACAATAAGATGCTGGAGGAGGGAGGCAGCAGGTGAAGAAGACAACGTGCGGACTGTCCCGCGTTTCACCGAGTACAACGACAGAATGCAGTTAACCACGTAGCAGCGGAAGCTGTTTCAACCTCAATCATGGATTCACCTATGTGACACTGAGCTGTGCATTTGTTTTTCTCATAGTTGCTATGTATTGCGTGACTATCTATCAGATCCATAATCACCGTCGGAAAATGTGACATAGCAACTGGAGACAGTGCAGTGTTGAGCGCGGTAGCCTGCCTACCTTCCTTATCTACTCTAGTTGCGTACTGGGGCTAGGCTATATGCTCGGTCTGTCCGTACGTCCGTGTGCCTCTTTCGGGGAATGGGACATCGTTGAACGGCACTACTCGACTATTGTTGGATAAATTACTTATGAAAGTCTCTTCGAGTTCAGTGGACAGAGCCAGCGGCTGTATGGGAAATGAATGTGCCCGGGAAACAGCAACCTGTACTGTTAGAGCGACCAGCCAGCCTCTTGGTTCCAACTTGGGCAAGTCTCCCTGTCTTCATTTAGCTTACTAAAGATGTATGATGTTTTAGTGTATTTAATCAGATATGCCCCAGTTCTGCTGTAAAGAGAAGGTCAGGTTTTAAACAAATGATCACAGTAGTATATATTTGCACCGTGGATGCTTGAGAGGCAGGAGAATTTGAAGAAATATTGTACTTATAGAACGTTTTTGTTGTTGTTGTTGTTACGTTGACAATCTGTTCTTCCTTCATGCATTCATTGAGTTCCCGTATTGGATTACAACTACTGTTCCTACGTAGGCTTGTGTTTATCAATAAGTATTATATACATGTGTTTTTTTAAATTAAATCCCAGCAAGGCTACTAGAATATCTAAAGTAATACCAGACTTGGCTAATATAGAAAGCAGCAAGACTATTTACCACATATGAGTTATTATTGTGTGGTTCTGGTTGAGTCTTATTTTTATTTATTTGATATTTTTTCTAATATTTGTGAATTTTTTTATTACAATTGTATTTACAATTGTCACATGTTGTCAAGAGTGGGATGGTATGAAGAATGCCTACACTGACATATTTTACTCATTAGCTGTGGTGTAACACATAAGTTCATGATTTCCCATCTATGTAGGTTTGAGGTTGGCCCTAAGCCTATTAGAATTTTAAATACATTTGGTAGGTGCTTATTTGTTCTATTATATTTGTGCTATTTCACACGCGTATATTAATACGTGTGATTTGGAAATATTTTAGTTTTTTTTGCATATCGCATGGGGTCACGGTGACCCTGGACCCTGGAGAAATTAGGGTTAAGTGCCATGCTCACGGGCACATCGGCAGATTTGTTTTCACTTTGTCAACTCAAGGATTCAAACTAGTGACATTTTGGTTACTGGCCCAGCGCTCTAACCACTAGACTCGTAGGAAGAAAGGGGTTCCAAAGGGGTTCTTTGCAGAGGGATAGGTTTCTACCAAGAACCATTTTCATATGAAGAACCCTTTTTGGAAGATGAGGGTTCTTTGCAAGACAAAGGATTCAACCTAGAATCTTTCTCATCCTAAGAACCCTTTTTGAAAGAAATGGTTCCCCTATGGGCACAAACAGAAGAACCCTATATGGCTTTACTAAGCACCTCTTTTTCTAAGAGTGTAGGCTTCCTGCCGTCCCCATCTTGGGTTAGCCTAACATGCTGACCAAACATACATGTTATTCAATCATTTCATCCAAACTGCTCCCGGGCGTCCGCGTAGTCAGGCGCTAAGCGCTAATATTATAATATTATTATATTATTCTAATTTAGCCCGCTTGACATGCTGCAAGTCCTGCCTCTCCCATTTACTCATTGGTTTTTATGAGCATATACCCACGTGGGTAATTGAAAGATGAACAAGGTCCACACTCCAGTCCAGTTGGTGTACGATAACGCACCTTTAAGTTGGTTTCCAACCGCCATATAAGATCCACAGAAGAAGAAGCTGAACGAGGAGAGATTAATTAAAGAAAACAAACTAAAAACTAACTAGGTTTCCCCTTTTTATCATCTGTGGATTAATTGTCGGAGTAGGGAACACTTTTATGTGAATCAAAAATGGGTCAAAATTCTATAAAGATCCGTAATAAAAAGGACCATATTCATTACAGATAAACATTGGGTTGTTTTTTATCTCCCAGGACAAATTAGCAACAGCAAGCTAGCTAAATGTCCATGAATGTTTGTGTTTCGAGCTGTCCCCAAATTAATATAGTTGGTTCACAGTTAGTTTTGGTAATTTAACCTGTGTGAGGATATGAACACTTCTGGTGGGATTAGACAAAACCAACGTGAACACTTCTGGTGGGATTAGACAAAACCGACGTGAACACTTCTGGTGGGATTAGACAAAACCAACGTGAACACTTCTGGTGGGATTAGACAAAACCAACGTGAACACTTCTGGTGGGATTAGACAAAACCAACGTGAACTCGTCTGGTGGGATTAGACAAAACCGACGTGAACACTTCTGGTGGGATTAGACAAAACCAACGTGAACTCGTCTGGTGGGATTAGACAAAACCAACGTGAACTCGTCTGGTGGGATTAGACAAAACCGACGTGAACACTTCTGGTGGGATTAGACAAAACCAACGTGAACACTTCTGGTGGGATTAGACAAAACCAACGTGAACACTTCTGGTGGGATTAGACAAAACCAACGTGAACTCGTCTGGTGGGATTAGACAAAACCGACGTGAACACTTCTGGTGGGATTAGACAAAACCAACGTGAACTCGTCTGGTGGGATTAGACAAAACCAACGTGAACTCGTCTGGTGGGATTAGACAAAACCGACGTGAACACTTCTGGTGGGATTAGACAAAACCAACGTGAACACTTCTGGTGGGATTAGACAAAACCAACGTGAACACGTCTGGTGGGATTAGACAAAACCAACGTGAACACTTCTGGTGGGATTAGACAAAACCAACGTGAACACTTCTGGTGGGATTAGACAAAACCAACGTGAACACTTCTGGTGGGATTAGACAAAACCAACGTGAACACTTCTGGTGGGATTAGACAAAACCAATGTGAACACTTCTGGTGGGATTAGACAAAACCAATGTGAACACTTCTGGTGGGATTAGACAAAACCAACGTGAACAGGTCTGGTGGGATTACACAAAACCAACGTGAACACTTCTGGTGGGATTAGACAAAACCAACATGAACACGTCTGGTGGGATTACACAAAACCAACGTGAACACGTCTGGTGGGATTAGACAAAACCAACGTGAACACTTCTGGTGGGATTAGACAAAACCAACGTGAACACTTCTGGTGGGATTAGACAAAACCGACGTGAACATATCTGGTGGGATTAGACAAGACCAACGTGAACACTTTTGGTGGGATTAGACAAAACCAACGTGAACACGTCTGGTGGGATTAGACAAAACCGACGTGAACACTTCTGGTGGGATTAGACAAAACCAACGTGCGCATGATGGTACACGCAGATTCACGGGGACGGAGCCGGTTTGGTCATCATGTTAGAAAAGGCAGAAAGAACACGAGGCACATTTCATTTTTTTTGCAAAACAAGACTCTGAAAACTGTGTGCACCTTGCATAGACCTAAAACAGTGTGCGCCTTGCATAGACCTAAAACAGTGTGCACCTTGCATAGACCTAAAACAGTGTGCACCTTGCATAGACCTAAAACAGTGTGCACCTTGCATAGACCTAAAACCGTGTGCACCTTGCATAGACCTAAAACCGTGTGCGCCTTGCATAGACCTAAAACAGTGTGCACCTTGCATAGACCTAAAACAGTGTGCGCCTTGCATAGACCTAAAACCGTGTGCGCCTTGCATAGACCTAAAACAGTGTGCACCTTGCATAGACCTAAAACCGTGTGCACCTTGCATAGACCTAAAACAGTGTGCACCTTTCATAGACCTAAAACAGTGTGCACCTTGCATAGACCTAAAACAGTGTGCACCTTGCATAGACCTAAAACAGTGTGCACCTTGCATAGACCTAAAACAGTGTGCACCTTGCATAGACCTAAAACCGTGTGCACCTTGCATAGACCTAAAACCGTGTGCGCCTTGCATAGACCTCAAACAGTGTGCACCTTGCATAGACCTAAAACAGTGTGCACCTTGCATAGACCTAAAACAGTGTGCACCTTGCATAGACCTTAAACAGTGTGCACCTTGCATAGACCTAAAACAGCGTGCACCTTGCATAGACCTAAAACAGTGTGCACCTTTCATAGACCTAAAACAGTGTGCACCTTGCATAGACCTAAAACAGTGTGCACCTTGCATAGACCTAAAACAGTGTGCACCTTGCATAGACCTAAAACAGTGTGCGCCTTGCATAGACCTAAAACAGTGTGCGCCTTGCATAGACCTAAAACAGTGTGCGCCTTGCATAGACCTAAAACAGTGTGCACCTTGCATAGACCTAAAACAGTGTGCACCTTGCATAGACCTAAAACAGTGTGCACCTTGCATAGACCTAAAACAGTGTGCACCTTGCATAGACCTAAAACAGTGTGCACCTTGCATAGACCTAAAACAGTGTGCACCTTGCATAGACCTAAAACAGCGTGCACCTTGCATAGACCTAAAACAGTGTGCACCTTTCATAGACCTAAAACAGTGTGCACCTTGCATAGACCTAAAACAGTGTGCACCTTGCATAGACCTAAAACAGTGTGCACCTTGCATAGACCTAAAACTGTGCGCCTTGCATAGACCTAAAACAGTGTGCACCTTGCATAGACCTAAAACAGTGTGCGCCTTGCATAGACCTAAAACAGTGTGCACCTTGCATAGACCTAAAACAGTGTGCGCCTTGCATAGACCTAAAACAGTGTGCACCTTGCATAGACCTAAAACAGTGTGCGCCTTGCATAGACCTAAAACAGTGTGCACCTTGCATAGACCTAAAACAGTGTGCACCTTGCATAGACCTAAAACAGTGTGCACCTTGCATAGACCTAAAACAGTGTGCACCTTGCATAGACCTAAAACAGTGTGCACCTTGCATAGACCTAAAACAGTGTGTTTCCTAAGGCGAGCTCAGGGTGGACAGAAACCTCCCGTGGAGCAGAAGGGACCTAAAACAGTGTGCACCTTGCATAGACCTAAAACAGTTGACCATACTAATAATAAGACTAGCGTGCATTTGTTGTCAATGGACTTGGTTCACTCATAGTGGATGCAGGTTTGGTTTATAAACTATGCCCGAGTTTAAAGTGGTGACTCCCCACAGGGGAACCATTTTTATAAATTTTTATTATTGGTCGAAAGAGCTGATCTGATTGATCAAAAGACCGATTAGTGGAAAAAAGATCAGAATTGGGCTGCCTGTGTAAACACAAGCCATTGTCCCTGAGATCGAGGTTCAGTCTGATATTTGTCCATCATTGGTCCCTCCTCTCCTTCCCCGTGATGTGAAATGACTCATGTTTTCAACATGTTTATAACCCCCCCCCCCCGATATTCTTCCGTTATTGAAAGTGAATTTCCCCAAATTTTAGTTTGCTATAGGTGAAAAAACCCTCCAATGTCAGAAAGACCTGCAGAGATAAAAGTTGGATCTTTGACGTTAAAGGTAGATATGACGTAATCATAAGTAGCGGTACGACTTCCGACATAAACACATACTACGTTTACACAGCCAGCCCATTTCTGATCTTTTTCCACTAATTCGTCTTTTGACCAATCAGATAAGCTCTTTCGCCAGTACAAGATCAGAGTGGGCTGCCTGTATAAATGCACCCAGAGAGGGTATGAAGTAAGAGGTTAAACCCCATTAGCATTTCTCGTCACGCAGCCGTCGCGTTGCATGACGGAGTGAATTCCTGTGAGTGAATACATGCTCAGAAGAGCCACTGAATGTATCTTAAAGCTCGCAGACAAGAAAATAGATTGTTAGATCATGGTTATTATTTACTGGTGAGCAAACCGTTTTAGTCAGGAATAATTGTCTTCTGTTATGAATCTCAGTAATGATTCAAGAGTATATTTCACATGGTGTTCAACCATTCATCTTCTTCCCACGGGATCAACAGCCTGTTGATCCCAGCCATGATTACATCTGTATCCATTTTTGTCAGCAAAATCATTTAGATTTGCTTTACACTGAGTTGACAAAACATTAGGAACACCTGCTCTTTCCATGACAGACTGACCAGGTGAATCCAGGTGAAAGCTATGATCCCTTATTGATGTCACTTGTTAATTCCACTTCTATCAGTGTAGATGAAGGGGAGGAGACGGGTTAAAGAAGGATTTTTAAGCTTTGAGACATTGAGACATGAATTGTGTATATGTGCCATTCAGAGGGTGAATGGGCAAGACAAAAGATTTAAGTGCTTTTGAAAGGGCTATGGTAGTAGGTGTCAGGCGCACCGGTTTGAGTGTGTCAAGAACTGCAACACTGCTGGGTTTTTCACTCAACAGTTTCCCGTGTGTGTCAAGAATGGTCCTCCACCCAAAGGACGCCCAGCCAACTTGACAACTGAGGGACGCGTTGGAGTCAACATGGGCCAGCATCCCTGTGGAACGCTTTCAACACCTTGTAGAGTCCGTGGCCCCGACGAATTGAAGCTGTTCTGAGGGCAAAACGTGTGGGAGGGGGTGCAACTCAATATTAGGAAGGTGTTCCTAATGTTTTGTGCACTCAGTGTAGACTTGCAGTCAATCAAATGTATTTATAAAGCTCTTTTTAACATTAGCAGATGTCACAAAGTGCTATAGAGAAACCCAGCCTAAAACCCCAAACAGCAAGCAATGCAGATGTAGAAGCAGGTGTGGAAGCAGGTGTAGAAGCAGGTGGACCTTTAAACTGCCCTTTTGTCTTTTTAGAAGAATGTTTACAGTCTTGTTTTGTAGATGATCCCACATTATATAGCTATAAGAGAAAAACACTATCTGACCCCCCCCCCCCCCCCCCATCACTTCAGTTACATTCTCAAAGGACTGATCACCCATTCTGAGGTATATTAATTTGTAAGTCGCTCTGGATAAGAGCGTCTGCTAAATGACTTAAATGTAAATGTAAATATTAAGACCCAGCAGTATCTGTACTATCAAACTATGTTCTAATCTGCCTTCAGGATTGTGTCTTTTTCGGTTATTATTCTTTATTTAAACACCTCCTTTGATTTATGCTGTAATGAAAACTGTGAGGTATAAAAAAAAGCATCCACCCCACCCCTCCTCCTTTTAGCATGGGCAGCAGAAACGTAATTACACCCCAGTGGAGTGTGAAAGTCGATGGAGTTGTAGCCAGGAAATCAATCAGGCTTTAATATTAAAACAAGTCAGTCCTGCTCTAGAATCTGTTTTGAAAATGTCATATCCAGATCCACCTTGGTGGCTTTTACCTACCTCCTATTATACTGGCTGGAAGCAATGCAATCTCAACCAGATAATGATTCTCCTAAGTTTCCTGTTAGACCGGCTTGATGATACCTATTTAAATATTGTCCTGAGATGTTTACTTCGTAAATTAAAAACGCAACTCCTTCCGTCGCATAATTATTAGTGCCCCACAATCTTTCGTTGACATTTTCATTTTGATCTAAGGCAGGGACCTCATGAATTTTAATGACGTCCCATGCATTTCAAAATGAGATTTTTGTATTATTATTATTCTTTTTTATTTTATTATTCTGCCTCGCCTCCTTTAAAATCTGGCAATTCGTAAGTGCATTTTCCACCAGATTCTCCTGATTTGTGTAAGACCTGTTTAACTTTGCAGTCATACTGCTGCTGATTTGTAATTATTATTATTAAAATTATATTTACTATAAATCATTATGCTGGATTGTATTCTCCTTGAATTCCTGAATGGTCACAACAGTCAAATGTACCAGAAATAGGTGTACTTTTGACAGCCCCGGATTGCATTACAAGTTAGATATTGCCTTTAAAGCTGAAGCAGCAAATGATGCTTGGCCCTCAACTGAGCATCAATTTGCTGACATTATCCCTCGAGGGTAGGTTTAAATGACCTCCAACCAGAAGGAAGCTGCCATGATGTTATCCCTCGAGGCTACGTTTAAATGACCTCCAACCATTTATTCTTCAAGGGTAGGTTTAAATTTTCTCCAACCATTTATTCTTCGAGGGTAGGTTTAAATGACCTCCAACCATTTATTCTTCGAGGGTAGGTTTAAATGACCTCCAACCATTTATTCTTCGAGGGTAGGTTTAAATGACTTCCAACCATTTATTCTTCGAGGGTAGGATTAAATGACCTCCAACCATTTATTCTTCGAGGGTAGGTTTAAATGACCTCCAACCATGTATTCTTCGAGGGTAGGTTTAAATGACCTCCAACCATTTATTCTTCGAGGGTAGGTTTAAATGACCTCCAACCATTTATTCTTCGAGGGTAGGATTAAATGACCTCCAACCATGTATTCTTCGAGGGTAGGTTTAACTGACCTCCAACCATTTATTCTTCGAGGGTAGGTTTAAATTACCTCCAACCAGAGGGAAGCTGCCATGAGTACTTGATCTGTGTTATTTTTCATCCTCTGCCTATATTCCATTGACTTCATTTTTGATTCCAGACTGAAAGATCATAAAAGGGAAACGGATGAAAGACCAAGCCTGACAAAAGCACTGATTGTGACACCTGCCAAGAACACCCAGTATTTGTCTTTTATCCAACTCCTTTTGGAACTGATCACGTCTATCCACTGCTGCATGTGGACTATGGACTCAGTAGTACTATTCTGTAGTCTTGTACTTTTTCCGTTGGACTTCTAGGTGATTACTGCTATATGCTTCAGTTCTATAATCAATCAGGAATTACGGAATGTTTCTGTTTTTTCTAAAATAATTCAACACAATTGGCTACCTGGAACCATGGTGACGTTTTTGTTGTTGTTGTTGTCAATTAATCTCAGAAAACATTGAAGTGTTATTTACTATGAGGTTATTAGGTCATTACCGTTTTAATAAGTCTTTATTAAGTAACGTTAGTGGTCTGTAAAATAAAGTGTTACTGAAATTACCCTTATTAACTGACTCATAATGCATAAGCATTTAAGACAATTTACACAGACGTAAAAAAAATAAAAATAACATAAATAAATCATTTGAATGATTTATTCAACACTGTGTTCATTTATGACACTAGTGTGAGAATGTTTGCCAGAGAGTATTAGTTCTATGTCAAAATAAGTCACAACCATGAATCCCGAAGGCCATAAATGTAAGACCAGTGTTACCATGAATCCTGAAGGCCATAAATGTAAGACCAGTGTTACCATGAATCCTGAAGGACATAAATGTAAGACCAGTGTTACAATGAATCCTGATGGCCATAAATGTAAGACCAGTGTTACAATGAATCCTGAAGGACATAAATGTAAGACCAGTGTTACCATGAATCCTGAAGGACATAAATGTAAGACCAGTGTTACCATGAATCCTGAATATTATATATTTTTTTGTTTTTCACCACCCACTCCTCTGGTTTCTCATGTGGCTGTTTCTCTCCCCTGGTTTATCATGTGGCTGTTTCTCTCCCCTGGTTTATCATGTGGCTGTTTTCTCTGGATTCTCATGTGGCTGTTTCTCTCCCCTGGTTTATCATGTGGCTGTTTCTCTCCCCTGGTTTATCATGTGGCTGTTTCTCTCTTCTGGTTTATCATGTGGCTGTTTCTCTCCTCTGGTTTATCATCTGGCTGTTTCTCTTCCATGGTTTATCATCTGGCTGTTTCTCTCCCCTGGTTTATCATGTGGCTGTTTCTTTCCCCTGGTTTATCATCTGGCTGTTTCTCTTCCATGGTTTATCATCTGGCTGTTTCTCTCCCCTGGTTTATCATGTGGCTGTTTCCTATGGTTTCTCATGTGGCTGTTTCTCTCCCCTGGTTTATCATGTGGCTGTTTCTCTCCCCTGGTTTATCATGTGGCTGTTTCTCTCCCCTGGTTTCTCATCTGGCTGTTTCTCTCCCCTGGTTTATCATGTGGCTGTTTCTCTTCCATGGTTTATCAATGTGTCTGTTTCTCTCCCCTGGTGTCTCATGTGGCTGTTTCTCTCCCTTGGTTTATCAGGTGGCTGTTTCTCTCCCCTGGTTTATCATGTGGCTGTTTCTCTCCCCTGGTGTCTCATGTGGCTGTTTCCTCTGGTTTCTCATGTGGCTGTTTCCCTCCCCTGGTTTATCATGTGGCTGTTTCCCTCCCCTGGTTTATCATGTGGCTGTTTCTCTCCCCTGGTTTATCATGTGGCTGTTTCTCTCCTCTGGTTTATCATGTGGCTGTTTCTCTCCCCTGGTTTATCATCTGGCTGTTTCTCTCCCCTGGTTTATCATGTGTCTGTTTCTCTCCCCTGGTTTATCATCTGGCTGTTTCTCTCCCCTGGTTTATCATGTGGCTGTTTCTCTCCCCTGGTTTCTCATGTGGCTGTTTCTCTCCTCTGGTTTATCATGTGGCTGTTTCTCTCCCCTGGTTTATCATCTGGCTGTTTCCCTCCCCTGGTTTATCATGTGGCTGTTTCTCTCCCCTGGTTTATCATGTGGCTGTTTCTCTCCTCTGGTTTCTCATGTGGCTGTTTCTCTCCCCTGGTTTATCATCTGGCTGTTTCTCTTCCATGGTTTATCATGTGGCTGTTTCTCTCCCCTGGTTTATCATGTGGCTGTTTCTCTCCCCTGGTTTATCATCTGGCTGTTTCTCTTCCATGGTATATCATGTGGCTGTTTCTCTCCCCTGGTTTCTGATTTGGCAGTTTTTTCCCCAATGGCATGCTAACAGCATGTTTGATGGTACCAGGTGGGTGCTCCTTGTTCGGCAATGGAAGACCAATACCTACGGAGGAGAGTGTCCTATGGAGGAACTGACCGTCGGAGAAGTAGATTTAGTGCACTGATGAAGCGCTCCGGGCTTGTATGTCAGACTGTCTTCTCTCTGGCTGTGCCATCGATGCCCCCTCCCTCCACCGACGCTACACTGCCTTTCCAATCCAATCTGCCTCAACTCCAAGCCTTTCATCCCAAGCCAAATAGAGACATTTAATCTCCATTTGTTGTTTGTTGATTTAGCTTTTTAAAATATAACCTTTATTTAACTAGGCAAGTCAGTTAAGAACAAATTCTTATTTATAATGTCGGCCTACCGGGGAACAGTGGGTTAACTGCCTTGTTCAGGGGTAGAATGACAGATTTTTTTTACCTTATCAGCTCGGTGATTTGAAGCTGCAAAAACAAACAGCTTCTTAGCAAATTTCTCAATAATCTATTTAGGACTGTGTCAGAGTGGGGAGGGGAAAACTGAAAACTAGCTGTTATTGGCAGAGAGGTTTGGAACTATTTTTCTTATTGTACTATTCATTAATTTACCTCCTGGTGATGTCATCACACAGGCCAAAACTCCATCCCACCAAAACAGGCTGGAATTTCAGGTAGGTCTTTTCAAACAGCTCTTTCACTAAAATGACATTATCATCATTTTCACAATTTCACAGTATTATTCCAAACTTACATTGTGGAAATATATAGAAAACACAGGACGTTATTGATTACGGTATTGAATGCACTGGTCCATTAACTAAATTATTTTTATTAAAACAACATTGTTTATTAGTATCATATCCAGCTGCCACAGATATGATTGGCCAGTTGACAGTAGTCAGGGAGCTTAATGAAGCTCTATTGGCATATCCAGCTGCCACAGATGTGATTGGCCAGTTGACAGTAGTCAGGGAGCTTAATGAAGCTCTATTGGCATTTCCAGTTTTTGATGGAATTGATAGATTTTTTTATTTGTCAGAACTTAAAGGGAAATTTCATATTCATTATCTCCAGCAGCACCATCGCAAAATCAACGTACTGTACCAGTCAAAAGTTTGGACACACCTACTCATTCCAGTGTTTTTCTTTTCTTTTTACTGTATTCTACAATGTAGAAAATAGTAAAAATAAAGAAAAACCCTTGAATGAGTAGGTGTGTCCAAACCTTTGACTGGTACTGTATGTGGAAATGGCACGTTTCTATGTTATGTAGTAAAAAAAAATGTTTACAATGACATCATCAACCGTTTAGTAATTTATTTAAAAAATAAATGCACACTGACGATGTCAACTGAAACACTTATCTTCCCATATCTTTTTTTTTAATCTACAAAACATAGAAACACGCCATTTTCACATCATGTTGATGTTTTAGGTGGTGCTGCAGATCATGAAAATGAAGTAGAACATTTTTTGAAATAGATTGGAGTTACGCAATGATAGTGTGTGGTCCTTTTACTACGACTCGGGAAACCATGCAGTTTATTAATCTACAGATGAAATAAATGATGATGAATTTCACAGGGTGGGGAAAGTACACGGTGATGAGCTTGATGCTCTTTTCGAATAAATATCGGAAGGTTCTGGTGACATGATACTTGGCTGCCGTTTGACAAATAAAAATCATCTTATCCATAATAATCTCATCATGTTGCCTATACCCGCACTACACTATGATGTTGGCATAGAGCACAGAGCCAAGACCAGAGTGGGCACATTCGCTATATAACGCAACATTTTTAGTGACAGAAACCATAAGTGAAGTGGAAAATGCGATGGAAACCCATTTTAACTTGTAATTTTTATCCGGTACATGGAAATGGAAATGCAAAAGTTACGTTTTTTTTATGTGCACTATGTCATCACACACAGCCTTTTATCCACAACACGTACATTTCATGGAAGCACATCTCTGGTGTAAAAATGCATGTCTATTTTTTTATGTGGATTTTACAATATTTGCTTCTTTTTTTTTTTTTGCAATTTGGTTGGAAACCTAGCTATGGCACTAATAGGCTTTGTACTTTCTTTTCACCCCATCTGCATCCAGATAGAATGCCAGATTTAATTATCGTGTTGTGTCCCCTCTCATGTGTATTGTCCAGCAGTATTTTCCCTTAGTCTCTACATAAAAGCTTTGAAGTATATTTCTCTCCTCCTGGAAGTCGAGGGGAAAATGCATGACCTAAATTCCAAACTGTGTTTAAAAAAATAATTTGCCTCTTCTCTAAAACTTTAAAAGAGGCATGCATCAAACGTTTGTGCTATTACATCCTGGTAGATCACTCATTGGGTTTAGTGAAAACACACATTTGGATTAAAAGATTTGGATCTCAAGTATTTTTGCTATTTTAAATAATTGAGATTTACCACATTAACACTTTACTGGAAGTTGCTTCTTATGAAATGTGGTTGAAAACATAAAGGTTCTACAAAAGTTTGAAAACCTAAATAATAGAACCATATTTTTTTTGTTGCATTGTGGTATTTCTTTTTTTGTGGTGTCATAGACTTCAAAATGAACAGTTCTTCTGTAGAAATTTCGACATGTCAACTTTCGTTTGCAGAATGTGTGATCTCTCCTGGCTAATTGCATCACCTGCAGTTGAGAAACAGGGAAGGTGAAGACACTCAAGTGCATGTCGGAGAGCTCTGACAAGATGGGAACTGGGTACTGGGTCTTGAGGTGTGGGAAGTGAAGGCTTCTGTATAACTGCATCTTGTTGTGAACTCATTGAATGATGGCTATACAGGGTGGCTCTGTGTTGTTTTCTTGAGCTATTTTTCCGCGTTTTCAAAGAGCTCCTCTAAGGCGGACATCTTGGTCTTCTTGGGAAGTCTTCACAAGAGAAAAAGATGGTGCTTTGTGCTTAAACAAAAATGGTGCTTAAACAAGCATTGTTTTAATTCAAACGTATTGTTTAGTTGTACCTGAATTACTTCTGATCAATTCCAATAGTAAAATGGAGCCGGAGAGGATGGCTGATGTTTCATGTGCTCCTAACCAACTCAAATCAAATCAAAATCAAATCAAATCAAATGTATTTATATAGCCCCTCGTACAGCTGATATCTCAAAGTGCTGTACAGAAACCCAGCCTAAAACCCCAAACAGCAAGCAATGCAGGTGTAGAAGCAACTGTGTTATTTGTTCATTTTTTTTTTGCATTGTTTGTAACTTATGTTGTACATAATGTTGTTGCTACCGTCTCTTATGACCGAAAATAACTTCTGGACATCAGAACAGCGATTACTCACCACGAACTGGTAGAAGCTTTTCTTTCAACGAGTCCGACGTGAAGGATATACTGCTTTCCCAGGAACGGGCCCAAATCCCCGTCATTTGCGTGAAGAGAAGACGGAGAAAAAGGGGGTGGAGGTCGGGATGCGTTCTGAGAATTAGTAGGTGAGCGAGTAAACCCCCACTGCCATCTGTTCTATTGGCAAACATGCAATCATTGGAAAATAAAATCGATGTCCTACGAGCAAGATTAAACTACCAAAGGGACATTAAAAACTGTAATATCTTATGTTTCACCGAGTAGTGGCTGAACGAGGAGAAAAACCAGAGGAGAAAAAAACTCTGGACCACATTTACTCCACACGCAGAGATACGTACAAAGCTCTCCCTCGCCCTCCATTTGGCAAATCTGACCATAATTCTATCCTCTTGATTCCTGCTTACAAGCAAACATTAAAGCAGGAAGTACCAGTGACTCAGTCAATGAAAAGTGGTCAGATGAAGCAGATGCTAAGCTACAGGACTGTTTTGCTAGCACAGACTGGAATAAGTTCTGAGATTCTTCCAGAGGCATTGAGGAGTACACAACATCAGTCATTCGCTTCATCAATAAGTGCATTGATGACGTCGGCCCCACAGTGACTGTACGTACATACCACAACCAGAAGCCATGGATTACAGGCAACATCTGCACTGAGCTAAAAGGTAGAGCTGCCGCTTTCAAGGAGCGGGACTCTAACACGGAAGCTTATAAGAAATCCTGCTATGCCCTCTGATGAACCATCAAACAGGCAAAGCGTCAATACAGGACTAAGATTGAATCGTACTACACTGACTCCGACACTCGTCGGATGTGGCAGGGCTTGCAAACTACAGACTACAAATCGAAGCACAGCCGAGAGCTGCCCAGTGACACGAGCCTACCAGACAAGCCCAATTACTTCTGTGCTCACTTCGAGGCAAGTAACACTGAAACATGCATGAGAGCATCAGCTGTTCTGGACGACTGTGTGATCACGCTCTCCGCAGCCGATGTGAGTAAGACCTTTAAACAGGTCAACATTCACAAGGCCGCAGGGCCAGATGGATTTCCAGGACGTGTACTCCGAGCATGCGCTGACCAACTGGCAAATGTCTTCACTGACATTTTCAACCTCTCCCTTTCTGAGTCTGTAATACCAACATGTTTCAAGCAGACCACCATAGTCCCTGTGCCCAAGAACACTAAGGTAACCTGCCTAAATGACTACCGACCCGTGGCACTCACATCTGTGGCCATGAAGTGCTTTGAAAGGCTGGTCATGGCTCACATCATCACCATTATCCCAGAAACCCTAGACCCACTCCAATTTGCAAACCGCCCTAACAGATGATGCAATCTCTATTGCACTTCACACTGCCCTTTCCCACCTGGACAGAAGGAATACCTGTGAGAATGCTATTCATTGACTACAGCGCAGCGTTCAACACCATCGTGCCCTCAAAGCTCATCACTAAGCTAAGGACCCTGGGACTAAACACCTCCCTCTGCAACTGGATCCTGGGCTTCCTGACGGGCTGCCCCCAGGTGGTAAGGGTAGGTAACAACATATCCGTCACGCTGATCCTCAAGACGGGGGCACATCAGGGGTGAGTGCTCATTCCCCTCCTGTACTCCCTGTTCACTCATGACTGCACGGCCAGGCACGTCTCCAACACCCTCATTAATTTTGCCGATGACACAACAGCCTTATCACCGACAACGACGAGACAACCTATAGTGAAGAGGTCAGAGACCTGGCCGTGTGGTGCCAGGACAACAACCTATCCCATAGCGTGATCAAGACAAAGGAGACGATTGTGGACTACAGGAAAAAAAGCACGCCCCTATTCTCATTGACGGGGCTGTAGTGGAGCAGGTTGAGAGCTTCAAGTTCCTTGGTGTCCACATCAACAACAAACTAACATGGTCCAAGCACACCAAGACAGTTGTGAAGGGGGCACGACAAAACCTATTCCCCCTATTCACCATCAAGAGCATCCTGACTGGTTGCAACACTACCTGGTATGGCAACTGCTCGGTCTCCGACCGCAAGGCACTACAGAGGGTAGTGCGTACGGCCCAGTACATCACTGTGGCTAAGCTTCCTGCGATCCAGGACCTCTATACCCCAGGCGGTGTCAGAGGGAGGCCCTAAAAAATTTCAAAGACTCCAGCCACCCTAGCCACTGTTCTCTCTGCTACTGCATGGCAAGCGGTACCGGAGTGCCAAATCTAGGTTCAAGAGGCTTCTAAACAGCTTCTACCCCCAAGCCATAAGACTCCTGAACATCTTATCAAATGGCTACCCAGACTATTTGATTTGCCCCCCCCCCCCCCCGCCCCCTCTTTTAAACTGCTGCTACTCTCTGTTATTATCTATGCATAGTCGCTTTAATAACTCTACCTACATCTACATATTACCTCAATTACCTCGACTAACCGGTGCCCCCGCACATTGACTCTGTACCGATACCCCCTGTATATAGCCTCACTATTGTTATTTTACTGCTGCTCTTTAATTATTTGTTACTTTTATTTCGTATTCTTATTTTATTTAATTTCATTTTTTTGTGTACATTTTTTATTTTTTAACTGCATTACTAGTTAGGGGCTTGTAAGTAAGCATTTCACTGTCAGGTCTACAGTGTTGTATTCGGGCATCATGTGACAAATACAATTTCATTTGATAATACCTGAGTGCTTTAGTAAAAAAAAAAAAAAGAGATCATTCTAGAACTCTCAAAAATCCTCTATGCATTATTTTCCCCAGCACATTATGCAAAAGCAAGAGATGGAACGGTGAAGAAGGCATAGAAATAAACCATGGAGGATATAATGTGAACAGAAGTAGCGGCACAAAACATTAGAGGGAAAAGACAACAAATCTTGATAATAAAAAAACTGTTTTTTTCTCTCAAAAGTCTTTCTTTGAAGCAGCAGTGTAAATCTGCTCTCTGAGATCCTGTTGTTAGTGAGAGAACTAGGCCACCTTAAGACTGGTTATTTGGACGACCCAATTACCTTAGGAACGGAGGACATGATAAATGCAGCAAAAACAGATGGTCAAACATGCTATTGGGTTTTACTCTCAGACCCTCAGGTTTTGGATGATAAGATCAGTTGCTATACATTCAATTATTTTAATTTGTCTCAGGCCGGGATTCAAACCATCAAAGATTAGCAACATCTCACCGCATGGCGATCGAGATTTAGAATGTTTACGTCCTGTTGTGGTGTAAACACAGTAGAGCCGACAAATCCACAGTCTACGTCCCAGTAACTCAGGCAGGTAAAATCCTATTTGTTTTTCTATGTGTCAACAGACAAAAGCTGGAATCGCCCTGCTGTATAACAAGGAGACCAGTAATAGTTATGATGTCCGTCTGAAGCTGACAAAAGAGGTGTTGACCATACAGAAGCTGGATGTGGTTTGCACGAGAGGGGGTGACCCACAATTAAATGTAAGTACTTAAGATCTACCTTGACATTAGGAGGTCGCATGGATGTCATAGTGGGGTTTCCTATACTTGGATTAACCAGGCACACGTAACTAACCCTTTAAACTCAAACTGGTATTTGTGTGTGAATATATTTGTGCTCCTGTTACTCAGCGTTCATTGAAGGTGACCTGAAGTGACTTCAGTTTCCGTTCACATTTAATACCTGATGTTGACGACAACTCAGCTGGCTTTTCACTTCCTGATACTGATGTCAGAGCTCACGATAGCTTTAGTTGGATGTAATTGGGGACAGGAGAAGATCTGACTCACATTTAGCTTTAGTATGGTCGTTAATTGTATAGCATACATACTCTACCGAAAATCTATAGTAATGGAAGTATCTTTTTTATGTGTTACCATGGAGGCATTCTGTATCTGTCCATGTTATGGTTTTGATAGGGAGGATAATTGGAGGATGCACACCCAGGTGTTATGCTCCAACCTTGTTTCAACATTTCAAGATTATTTTACCAAGGTCAATTCCCATTTTTTAAAGCACAGAACTGTCGTTCTCCGAAGGCAGGCTGCTGGAGGTCTGGGTCTAAGCATCAAAGTAAGTGTTACATTTTCATCAATCGAACATCTAAAGGCTATTGGACCTTTTTATAAGAGATTCTGGACTCTGTTTTAACAAACATTAACGCAATGGTAAATCTAAGCGCAGGTTAGGTAGTCAGACATATCTTTTTTTGCTATTTTCACTATTACAAATGATCAGCTGACTTGCTGGCGTTGGCGCGAAAGAGCTGAATTTGGATGAATATACAAGTTGCGGGTGTGTTGAGGCTTGGCCCCTCACTGGCCAATCAGAACGTGCTCCATGGTGAAATATGTGGTTGCTTCAAGTTGTGTATTTATGGTCTTTTATGCGTTGCCTTGGAAACAACTCCAATTCCAATGTTAGTCCATTATAGTTTGTTAAATGGCTTTACTGAAACGAAATAACAAAATGTAGACCTATCTTTGTTAAACATGTTTAACTTGAACCCATTTGCAGTCCACATTGTTCTAAGTAATTGCATGTTTTCAATAGCATTCACACTGATATAGAGGCTAGGCCTACTGTAAATTTCATTATGGATGAGAATGGACATGCCAAACATTGTCAATAAGCAAGATGAAATTCATTATTGATAAGGCCTAACAAGAGAACAAATAGTTCTAATCAAATTCTAAACAAAACGAAACAACAACCTGTTTTAAATAGGCTATGTCACACTTTTACAGGCACCATCATTTCTCCCTGTGGACATATAATATTAAAACGACCCAGTCTATGGAGGGTTTTACGCACGTCCAAAACAGTACGTTCAGGTCTAAAATAATGTCTACAACACATAGATAACAAGGGAATGTCGGCTCACTGTTTTCCTCCTCTCAAACTTTATATTTTAATAAAACTTTGGTGATTAAGGTTTATTTCCAAGCGTTCTCAGGAGCCAAACCGTTTATCGACAGTCTTGACTACTTAGCGATTGCATTGGGCAGAACAAACAACAAATAATCCTTCATTGAGAGGAGGGGAGTCTCTGCTTGGTTTTCAATCAAATAAAACTAAATGTGGAAAAAAACATGATTTAAATGTTTTTAAATACGAAGTATAAAGGCACCAAATGCACGTTAGGCTTCTCTTGTTCCATGCCCGTATGGGCAGTGTGCATCACGGCTGGATAGGCTGTGTTTCCGCTGTCAGAATTCATGACATAACCAACTGTGTTACCACTAAAACCGTCTCAGAGCTGCCTGAAATTAGCACTTGTTTTTAAGGACAAACCTCAAATATTAACAACCGTCCCATCTGAGCGCAAGTGAGCTGATATAAGACAGGTAATTTGCCGAACCTGGTTTTTACATGACGAAATTGCTAACTAACGTGCGTTTGATACTAGCGTCGCCTTTGTTATTATGGGGTATTGTGTGTAGATTGAAAAAACGATTTAATCCATTTTAGAATAAGGCTGTAACGTAACAAAATGTGGAAAAAGTCAAGGGGTCTGAATACTTTCTAAATGCACTATATATAAATATATAAATGTTACACATGGTACACATTTAAAAATGATCTTTCTCTTGTGTCTCCCAGGGAGGTGCTGAGCATAAAGTGCCTGTGGTCATTTCAAAGATGTTTAAAGATCAAGTAGGTAAGGTATTGAACATTTCTACCAGTGATGAATCATCTGACAGTGATGTGGACTGAATCATCTGACAGTGATGTGGACTGAATCATCTGACAGTGATGTGGACTGAATCATCTGACAGTGATGTGGACTGAATCATCTGACAGTGATGTGGACTGAATCATCCGACAGTGATGTGGACTGAATCATCTGACAGTGATGTGGACTGAATCATCTGACAGTGATGTGGACTGAATCATCTGACAGTGATGTGGACTGAATCATCTGACAGTGATGTGGACTGAATCATCTGACAGTGATGTGGACTGAATCATCTGACAGTGATGTGGACTGAATCATCTGACAGTGATGTGGACTGAAATATCTGACAGTGATGTGGACTGAATCATCTGACAGTGATGTGGACTGAATCATCTGATAGTGATGTGGACTGAATCATCTGATAGTGATGTGGACTGAATCATCTGATAGTGATGTGGACTGAATCATCTGACAGTGATGTGGACTGAATCATCTGATAGTGATGTGGACTGAATCATCTGACAGTGATGTGGACTGAGTCATCTGACAGTGATGTGGACTGAATCATCTGACAGTGATGTGGACTGAATCATCTGACAGTGATGTGGACTGAATCATCTGACAGTGATGTGGACTGAATCATCTGACAGTGATGTGGACTGAATCATCTGACAGTGATGTGGGCTGAATCATCTGACAGTGATGTGGACTGAATCATCTGACAGTGATGTGGACTGAATCATCTGACAGTGATGTGGACTGAATCATCTGACAGTGATGTGGACTGAATCATCTGACAGTGATGTGGACTGAATCATCTGACAGTGATGTGGACTGAATCATCTGACAGTGATGTGGCCTGAATCATCTGACAGTGATGTGGGCTGAATCATCTGACAGTGATGTGGCCTGAATCATCTGAAAGTGATGTGGCCTGAATCATCTGACAGTGATGTGGACTGAAACATCTGACATGTTTAGTAATGTTATGAACGATACCAATATACAACACTTTAGGTTATGTTCCCCTCATGTTTATGCGTTTCTATGTCAGGTAATTATTGTATTACTACATTGGTAACCAGAATACAGTTCCTCAACTGTACTTGGAAATCTGCTGACAAGGTATATAAAACAATGGTTTAATTGTAAAGAATAGGAACTAGACCCATTCTGTTAGGGCCTCCCACTGCTCAGGATAACCCTGAGATTGAACCCTAAAATAGAAGGGCATCTTCTCTTTTACCACATCCCCCAATTCCTTTCTGGTAGTGAAAGCAGAAAAGCATGCCTCTAATAAGCCAGAGAGGAACGTGCTTCTCGTCACCCAGAGAGGAACATGCTTCTAGTAACCCAGAGAGGAACATGCTTCTAGTAACCCAGAGAGGAACATGCTTCTAGTCACCCAGAGAGGAACATGCTTCAAGTCACCCAGAGAGGAACATGCTTCTAGTCACCCAGAGAGGAACATGCTTCTAGTCACCCAGAGAGGAACATGCTTCTAGTCACCCAGAGAGGAACATGCTTCTTGTCACCCAGAGAGGAACATGCTTCTAGTCACCCAGAGCGGAACATGCTTCTAGTCACCCAGAGAGGAACATGCTTCTAGTCACCCAGAGAGGGACATGCTTCTAGTCACCCAGAGAGGAACATGCTTCTAGTCACCCAGAGAGGAACATGCTTCTAGTCACCCAGAGAGGAACATGCTTCTAGTCACCCAGAGAGGAACATGCTTCTAGTCACCCAGAGAGGAACATGCTTCTAGTCACCCAGAGAGGAACATGCTTCTAGTCACCCAGAGAGGAACATGCTTCTAGTCACCCAGAGAGGAACATGCTTCTAGTCACCCAGAGAGGAACATGCTTCTAGTCACCCAGAGAGGAACATGCTTCTAGTCACCCAGAGAGGAACATGCTTCTAGTAACCCAGAGAGGAACATGCTTCTAGTAACCCAGAGAGGAACATGCTTCTAGTCACCCAGAGAGGAACATGCTTCTAGTCACCCAGAGAGAAACATGCTTCTAGTAACCCAGAGAGGAACATGCTTCTAGTCACCCAGAGAGGAACATGCTTCTAGTCACCCAGAGAGGAACATGCTTCTAGTCACCCAGAGAGGAACATGCTTCTAGTCACCTAGAGAGGAACATGCTTCTAGTCACCCAGAGAGGAACATGCTTCTAGTCACCCAGAGAGGAACATGCTTCTAGTCACCCAGAGAGGAACATGCTTCTAGTCACCCAGAGAGGAACATGCTTCTAGTCACCCAGAGAGGAACATGCTTCTAGTCACCCAGAGAGGAACATGCTTCTAGTCACCTAGAGAGGAACATGCTTCTAGTCACCCAGAGAGGAACATGCTTCTTGTCACCCAGAGAAGAACATGCTTCTAGTCACCCAGAGAGGAACATGCTTCTAGTCACCCAGAGAGGAACATGCTTCTAGTCACCCAGAGAGGAACATGCTTCTAGTCACCCAGAGAGGAACATGCTTCTAGTCACCCAGAGAGGAACATGCTTCTAGTCACCTAGAGAGGAACATGCTTCTAGTCACCCAGAGAGGAACATGCTTCTAGTCACCCAGAGAGGAACATGCTTCTAGTCACCCAGAGAGGAACATGCTTCTAGTCACCTAGAGAGGAACATGCTTCTAGTCACCCAGAGAGGAACATGCTTCTAGTCACCCAGAGAGGAACATGCTTCTAGTCACCCAGAGAGGGACATGCTTCTAGTCACCCAGAGAGGAACATGCCTCTGAGAGGAAAGTTAACATTCTTCTTCAAAGATTGAAATCTTTTTCAGCAGTTAAGAAGCTTCATTGTTTTGTTAACGCTGCTGCAAATGAGTTAATATCCCGTTTAGTTCCATATTTCATGGTTTATTGTGTTCCTGAGAGCTCTGTGATGTCAGTGGAGATTAGGCAGACAGGAACATTGATATTTCCATCACATTGCCATGTATGAAATGAGTCATTATTTTCTAATGTTTTCATTAACCTTTCACACTCAACGATTGGCGCCTGCAGCATACCAAACTGGGAAGCTATTCGTTGGGGACGCTATGTTACAGGTTAGTGCACCCTCAGGTCAGAGGCGAAAGACGGAGAGATATGCTCTTTGAATTTTAATTCGAGCTACCCTCTTTCATTGGAATGGGAGTTGTAATTTCACTTAGGGAACCTGACAAGGAGCTATTTGATACTTTTATAAAATCAGTTTACATATGGAGATATTTGCATTGATTATATAACCAACAGATGAACAAACATATCACATGACTATATAGGGGTGGCAGGTAGCCTAGTGGTTAAAGCATTGGGCCAGTAACCAAAAGGTTGCTAGATCAAATCCCTGAGCTGACAAGGTAAAAATCTGTCATTCTGCCCCTGAACAAGGCAGTTAACCCACTGTTCCTAAGCTGTCATTGTAAATACAAATTTGTTCTTAACTGACTTGCCGAGTTAAATAAATAAAAATACAACATATGCTGGTATAGGTATGTCTTCTCACATGCAATTATCCTGTTGCATTTTGAAACACACATCTTACAATAAACTAGAGGTTCTAGACATGGTTGTAAATTACTGAACAATATTTACAATGACACTGAACTGTCTTTATCATAGTTACAGTATACAGCACCACACAGAAAACATGAGCACCCTCTGGGTCTCTACAGTGACTTCATCGTACATGTCCAAAAGCAAAAGAAGATTGCATCTATTTGCATCACTTACATATGCCAAGGTCACTGTAATTACCATGGATTTGGTGTTTCATTTCTAAACGAGAGTGTTTGTTAACTTTGCTCTTCATCCTTTCTTGTCTCCTCCGTTTAGATCAACGGTATCAATGTCGAAAACTGTAGTCACGAAGAAGTTGTGAGTATAATTTATTCAGCTTCTGCACAGACGTTGTCACATATAATATTTTCCCCCAGATTTAAAATGTAAATATTTTCCCTGTGAATCCGCAAAACGGAGAGATGCTTGGCCGCGTGAACGGAGCTCTGTCATCTCATAAAGGAGACTCATTGAGTTTGTTTTGTTTTTTTACTTGTCTGGACGGTGACAAATCGATAAGGAGTAGATTTCATCACACAAAGGCTGCACGGAAATTGAGCTCCTAGTTTAAGAGAGCTGTGATTCATCAGTCTCTCTCTCTCTCTCTCTCTCTCTCTCTCTCTCTCTCTCTCTCTCTCTCTCTCTCTCTCTCTCTCTCTCTCTCTCTCTCTCTCTCTCTCAACAGCTGTTCTCTTTTATTCACCTCCAGAACTTCTAAGCAATTTCACTTAAAAAATACTTAAAGCGTATAAAGCCAAGCTGTCTTAATAGTAACAGACTATAGCAAAAAGAGTAACAACTGATGTTGTTGGGAAGAAGTCGAATAAATTAATTGTAGACAATAGCTCATGGTAGTTTTATTATTGTATCACTCCTGCAATGTCATTGGAAAATATTTAATTTGGCCTGCTGCTAAACCCCCCCCCCCCCAAAAAAACGTATTTCTTGACTTGGCTCTGTCTGTGCCATACCAAGTGTAAATACCATCTACAAATCAGATAATGGGGTTGTCTGATCTCAGACACGGACAGGGTAATTACTTTCCATTGTTTGCTTGTATCTTGCTAGCTTGTCACCAGCAAATGAAAGGCTGTATTTGAAGATATAGTAGTGTATGTGATTACTGAAGAGACATCACTTCTGACGGGGTTAACTGCTGATTGCATATTCTGTATTTATTTCAAGTGTTGCGTCACGTCTGTGCTTAAGTGCTGTACAGTTACATGTACTTATAGGTGGCTATTTTTTATTCATCTGAGAGAAGAATTCTCTCTCTCGATCCCCCCCACCCACCCACCCCCCTGGCAGGTTCATCTCCTGCGGACTGCTGGGGAGGAAGTCACCATCACTGTTCGGTACCTCAGGGAAGTTCCATCATTTTTAAAGCTACCATTGGGTAAGAGTTCTGAGTGGAAGCACCATTACCATTACATGTGCCATGTCGTATTCTGTACTGTAACTACGCGCTCAAAAAATGGAGAGGGAAGCTCAAGTGAAGCTGTCCGTTGGTTGAATGTCATCTGGTCATTTTTTTTGACTCAACCAATGGCCTGAAGTCATGTTCATAAGCTTTCCTTTTGTCTTCCTGTGGCAGCTGATCTAACTGAGGGTTGCTGTTTTCTGTAGAGGATTGATTAGAACAGTAGCTGGGACTTCAGTGCCAAGCTAATGTCATATCAGAGACCTGCATTTGTCTCTGCTGGCCTCCCTGCCTGGCCTGCCTGGCCTGCAGGAGACAGAATGTCAGCAGGCTGGTGTATTCTGTGGTTACATTGAATGTTTTTGGTCTGTTTTTAACAATGTGATAACGAGGTTGGCACATAATAGCTTGGTGTCCAAAATCCTAGCAGCCATATTGCTGGCGAACTAGGAACGACTACATAATGAGTCTGGAAATGGTCCTTTGAAGTTGTCGGCATGGTGAGTCAACAATGAAGCTGTTGAGCTTTATGCTGATTGGTTGGATGAGAGAGAGGAGCTTCATTAGACCTAGTTGTATTCTTAGCTATGCTAATTCCCCACATGGTCCGAGTCCCAGGCTAAGGGACCAATGCTTTTGACAAGACATACTAGCACAAAAGGCCATCTTTAAATTCTCTACTGCCTGGCCGTGGTGCTCTGATACCTGAGGTCCCCAGAGAGGCAGCTGTGGTGCTCTGATACCTGAGGTCCCCAGAGAGGCAGCTGTGGTGCTCTGATACCTGAGGTCCCCAGAGAGGCAGCCGTGGTGCTCTGATACCTGAGGTCCCCAGAGAGGCAGCTGTGGTGCTCTGATACCTGAGGTCCCCAGAGAGGCAGCTGTGGTGCTCTGATACCTGAGGTCCCCAGAGAGGCAGCCGTGGTGCTCTGATACCTGAGGTCCCCAGAGAGGCAGCTGTGGTGCTCTGATACCTGAGGTACCCAGAGAGGCAGCCGTGGTGCTCTGATACCTGAGGTCCCCAGAGAGGCAGCCGTGGTGCTCTGATACCTGAGGTCCCCAGAGAGGCAGCCGTGGTGCTCTGATACCTGAGGTGCCCAGAGAGGCAGATGTAGTGTTTGGTCGCTGCTTGTGTGTTTTTTTCATTTTTGTTTGTAATCTTGTCTGTTGATTCTGTTTACTGTGGCACCACCATTTCACTTAATCACTTTCTGAGTGTATGTACTTGTGCCTGGAGAATAAAGGTGAGGCTGATTCTGAGGCTGATTCTGAGGCTGATTCTGTGACTGAGGCTGGTTTTGTGACTGAGGCTGGTTTTGTGACTGAGGCTGATTTTGTGACTGAGGCTGATTCTGTGACTGAGGCTGATTTTGAGGCTGATTTTGTGACTGAGGCTGATTCTGTGACTGAGGCTGGTTTTGTGACTGAGGCTGATTTTGAGGCTGATTCTGTGACTGTTGCTGATTCTGAGGCTGAATCTGAGGCTGATTCTGATTCTGTGACTGAGGCTGATTCTGAGGCTAATTCTGATTCTGAGGCTGATTTTGTGACTGATCACATGAAGTATTTCATGTTTCAACGATATAACATTTGCTCTCATGGTTTCCAGGCTCTCCTGTACCATCCGCTGGTCAAAGTAGCAGAGTCTCTTCACCACTATTTGACAGTGGTTTACATTTAAATGGGAATTCTAGCAACACAGTAAGTAAACCTTAATTGAAATTGCATTGTTTTTCTTACATTAAATGTTCTTGTGATTCCGGTATCATGCATTAATTTCACACTAATACACAGTGACAATTTTAGAAAGCTCCCAATACCTGGTTTGAGGATTTGATGTCTGGTTTAGACTAAGGGAGGGGGCGAGGATGTAGGTTGACAGGTGTAAGGAATCCTACAGTGACCCCCCCCATAGTAAGATTAAAGCACAATGCTTGAAATAAATAAAGCATTGCTACGACCATACTCAGCTCACTTGGCAGTGAGCCAATGAGGGCGATGGCAGCAAGTCAGAGTGAGCTTAGCATCACATTAGTGACATTAGTGCCTTCCTCAGCCCTGAAGTACTGTTGCCCCTTTGTTTCATAACAGCTCCAAGTTCTGTAGTAGTTGTGGGTATGACAGACTACTTTAGAGTACATGATACTGTTGGAAACCTCATATGGAATCCCAGAGAAGATAGGTAGCCTACAAGTACATTCAACTGTACATCCCATCATATATAAATACACAGTGTGTGTACAGTTGAAGTCGGAAGTTTACATACACCTTAGCCAAATACATTAGAACTCAGTTTTTCACAATTCCTGACATTTAATCCTAGTAAAAATTCCCTGTCTTAGGTCAGTTAGGATCACCACTTTATTGTAAAAATGTGAAATGTCAGAATAATAGTAGAGAGAATGATTTATTTCAGCTTCAAATTCTTTCATCACATTCCCAGTGGGTCAGCAGTTTGCATAGACTCAATTAGTATTTGATAGCATTGCCTTTAAATTGTTTAACTTGGGTCAAACGTTTTGGGTAGCCTTCCACAAGCTTCCCACAGTAAGTTGGGTGAATTTTGGCCCATTCCTCCTGACAGAGCTGGTGTAACTGAGTCAGGTTTGTAGGCCTCCTTGCTCGCACACGCTTTTTCAGTTCTGCCCACAAATTTTCTATAGGATTGAGTTCAATGCTTTGTGATGGCCACTCCAATACCTTGACTTTGTTGTCCTTAAGCCATTTTGCCACAACTTTGGAAGTATGCTTGGGGTCATTGTCCATTTGGAAGACCCATTTGCGACCAAGCTTTAACTTCCTGACTGATGTCTTGAGATGATGCTTCAATATGTCCACATCATTTTCCTCCCTCATGATGCCATCTATTTTGTGAAGTGCACCAGTCCCTCCTGCAGCAAAGCACCCCCACAACATGATGCTGCCACCCCCGTGCTTCACGGTTGGGATGGTGTTCTTCGGCTTGCAAGCCTCCCCCTTTTTCCTCCAAACATAACGATGGTCATTATGGCCAAACAGTTCTATTTTTGTTTCATCAGACCAGAGGACATTTCCCCAAAAAGTACGATCTTTGTCCCCATGTGCAGTTGCAAACCGTAATCTGGCTTTTTTATGGCGGTTTTGGAGCAGTGGCTTCTTTTTTGCTGAGTGGCCTTTCAGGTTGTGTCGATATAGGACTTGTTTTAGTGTGGATATAGATACTTTTGTACCTGTTTCCTCCAGCATCTTCACAAGGTCCTTTGCTGGTCTTGATCTCCGGAGCTGACAGGGATTAAAGCTGCCCCCGAGGTGGCGTAGTGCCCAGGAGGAGGTCAATGGTGCAGTCTTAGGGTCGATGCAGAGGAAGAGATGTGGCGCGGCCCTTGTTAAAAACCTGAGAGATCTGAGGCTTTTCCCCAAGCCCACAGGAGGACGCCCAGGGGCAGGCTGCTCCGCCTTGAGACAATATGCATGACATAACGAGCTCCAACCCAGGATAGAACCCGTAGCCCAGTTGATCAGGGGCATGTGCCTCTGGAGCCATGATAATCCCAAAACCACAGTTACAGAGGAGACTCACAGTGGTTACCTGACACTCACAGGTTGATGGGAACCGTACTGTGAGTGACCCTGTCAATAGAGCGTCCGTGTGCCCATTCCATGGGAATGGAGAGGTGTTGTGTGGAGATGCCCAGCTCCGAGATGCCCAGCTCCGACACCAGGGTAGCATCCATAAAGCTTCCGTTGGCCCCAGAGTCCATGAGCACCTGAAGAGATTTGGTGGATATGTAATGTCCTGAAGTACCACAATACAGACAACTTTTGGAGCTCAGTCTGCGTAAACATTCCTCAGCAGCCAATCTAGCCCTGCCCAGTTGAATGGGCTCCGGAGGAGGTGAGTCGACAGTCCTCGATGATTCCCGAGGGAACTTGTGTGACCGGATTCTCTCGGGAATGCAGGCATACGGAACTTCCGGGATTCTTCGGGGGGGGGGAAGGGGAACCTGTGTACGAGCTTGTGTGGCCGGGAACAGACCTCCCCTCCCTGCTGCGTTCCCGTAACCGCCCATCGATCCTTTTGGTCAAGGCTATGAGGGAGTCGAGGTCATGGCATTCCGCCAAGGTTATGCGGTAACTCCTCGTGTCTTCCAATGGTGGCTCCTTGGAGGGAGACGGTGTTGCGGAGCTGGTCCGAGTCTGCTGGGTCAGTCATGGCCAGTTCGTACTATCACGACTCAGGATATGACACAGTTCGATTGTCAGAATGTTTATTATAACAAAGGGGCAGGCAAAGGGCAGGTCTAGGGCAGGCAGAGGTTCGTAATCCAGGTCAGAGTCAATCAGGGACAGAACGGCAGGCGGTCTCAGGGTCAGGACAGGCAGCATGGTCAAAACCAAGAAGACTAGAAAACAAACCTTGAGAACAGGAGAAAACAGGAAACACGCTGGTAAAACCTGACAAAACAAGACGAACTGGCAACAGACAAACAGAAAACGCAGGTATAAATACACAGGGGATAATGGGGAAAAATAGGAGACCCCTGGTGTGGGTGGGGGGTGGGAGGGGGGTGGAGACATGCACAAGACAGGTGAAACAGATCAGGGTGTGCCTGCCAGCAATAACGTCTGCTAGTAGGTGGAACCTGAGCGTAGTATTGAAACCCGAGACTGTCGGTACATTATACACAAAGATGTAGCTGCTTAATGTAAATATACACAGTACATGTAAATCATTATCTAAGGGAAATTACATTTACATTACATTTAAGTCATTTAGCAGACGCTCTTATCCAGAGCGACTTACAAATTGGTGCATTCACCTTATGATATCCAGTGGAACAACCACTTCTTTGCCAAATCCTTGTCTTGCAGCTAGATTGAGCCTGATTTACCATCCTACATCACAGTGATCTGAATGCCCTAAAACACAGTCTTTTGCCAGCATACACATTTCATTCCATGCAGATGAACATTCTTATAAAGGCCAGCTACATATTCACGTTTTGTTAACCGCAGTATGGATGCCTGACTGAGCATACTTTAAAAAAAAATATCAACGAGTGCAGCCGATTCAATTCACAAAAATACTTCATTCCCTGATAGTCTTTCAACATTAAATATTTGGCATGAGCAGGCTGGATTTTAGAAGGAGATTGAGCCCAGCATCTGTTCAGTCTGTTGTTATCTTCAGTAACAGCCAGACAATCCTGGAGCACTGAGCTCTGTGAACTGCATTATCACTGTATTCCCATACTTATTTCACCTGTGGGATAATATACTCGGACACATGGTTACCTACGCATAAATAAGTCAGGTTTGACTTAATGTGACACAATGGGTCAGCTAGCTGGGTTATCACAATGGGTCAGCTGGCTGGGTTATCATAATGGGTCAGCTGGCTTTGTTATCATAATGGGTCAGCTGGCTGGGTTATCACAATGGGTCAGCTAGCTGGGTCCTCTACAGTAAATTCTGAGGTTGAGAGGGCAGGTGGCTGACAAACACGATTAGCTGGCCAGTTTCCTCACACACACAAAGAATACTCTCCCGAGTTGAAAAACATGCAATAGGAAAAGCTGCCTTGAAGCCACAACAAACTGCTCACGTCACGTTGGATCACTGGATTGTACAGTATCCGGAGTGTTCAATGATGCATCCTCTGGTGTGTTTCACAGTGAGGAAGCAGGACATAGATGACATGTTTTAGCTTGTTTGGTGTCTTCTGTACACTGATATAATAGCAGTCGACAACCGTGCACCATGTAGACTAGATACTGAAACCCCAGGCGGAGTGGCCTTTCTGACCTCGTTCTCCTTGCAACTGATGGATGTAGCTGAAACTGCTGGGTGAAAAATGCTGCTCTGTAATTGCTTAGTTCACACACAAAAACAATGATTATCCCAGACAGTTTTTCCCCCTTCCTTTAGCATTCTTGTTTTCATGCCTGCAGGTGATTTATAATTCTCTAAGCTTGTCATCTCTTCTAGGTGCCGTCAGCATTGAAATGATTGACATTGTTTTCCTTTCATAGCCTCCCAGGAGGTCTTCCTATTGATTAATTTACATGCCTCTAAAATAATGACACTTTGGTAATTTTTTTTTCGCCTCCGAAATATCACAAGCTATAGAAGAGGGAATTCTACGAAGGACAAGCGTGGCAGCTTAGCTTTTGTTTCCCACGATCCTAGGTGTAAGCAGAGACCTTGTCCCTCTAGTCCTGTCATGTTTTGTCTTTGATCATCATGTCTTGTCCCTGTGCTTCCCTCTGCTGGTCTTATTAGGTTCTTTCCCTCTTTCTATCCCTCTCTCTCCTCCTCCCTCTCTCCCTCTCCCGCTCTCTCTCTCTATCGTTCCGTTCCTGCTCCCAGCTGTTTCTCATTCTCCTAACGACCTCATTTACTCTTTCACACCTGTCCCCTATTTTGCCCTCTGATTAGAGTCCCTATTTCTCCCTCTGTTTTCCGCTTCTGTCCTTGTCGGATTCTTGTTTGATGTTTGCTGTTCTGTGTCCTTGTTCCGCCCTGTCGTGTTTTTGCCTTCTTCAGATGCTGCGTGTGAGCAGGTGTCTATGTCAGCTACGGCCTGTGCCTTCCTGAAGCGACCTGCAGTCTGTGGTCGCGTCTCCAGTCATTCCTCTCTACTAACGAGAGGATTTCAGTTTCCTGTTTTGGATTTTCCTTTGTTAATATCCAGGAGTATCATTGTTTGCTTATGACTGGAATAAAGACTCTGTTTCTATTACGTCGCTTTTGGGTCCTCATTCACCGGCATAACAGACGAATCCGACCAAGATGGACCCAGCGACTACGGATTCTCTCAACACTGCCGTCAAGTTCCAGGGAGCAATGCTCGGCAGACACGAGCAGGAATTGTCTGCTGCTCGTCATGCCGTTGAGACCCTGGCCGCTCAGGTGTCCGACCTGTCAGGACAGTTTCAGAGTCTTCGTATCGTGCCACCAGCTACTTCCTGGTCTTCCGAGTCTCCGGAACCTAGGGTTAATAACCCACCATGTTACTCTGGGCAGCCCACTGAGTGTCGCTCCTTTCTCACCCAGTGTGATATTGTGTTCTCTCTCCAGCCCAACACATACTCAAGAGAGAGAGCTCGGATCGCTTACGTCATATCACTCCTTACTGGTCGGGCTCGGGAGTGGGGCACAGCTATCTGGGAGGCAAGGGCTGAGTGTTCTAACGTTTATCAGAACTTTAAAGAGGAGATGATACGGGTTTTTGATCGTTCAGTTTTTGGGAAGGAGGCTTCCAGGGCCCTGGCTTCCCTATGTCAAGGTGATCGATCCATAACGGATTACTCTATAGAGTTTCGCACTCTGGCTGCATCCAGTGACTGGAACGAGCCGGCGTTGCTCGCTCGTTTTCTGGAGGGACTCCACGCTGAGGTTAAGGATGAGATTCTCTCCCGGGAGGTTCCTTCCAGCGTGGACTCTTTGATTGCACTCGCCATCCGCATAGAACGACGGGTAGATCTTCGTCACCGAGCTCGTGAAAGAGAGCTCGCGTTAACGGTGTTTCCCCTCTCCGCATCTCAACCATCTCCTCCCACCGGCTCAGAGACTGAGCCCATGCAGCTGGGAGGTATTCGCATCTCGACTAAGGAGAGGGAACGGAGAATCACCAACCGCCTTTGCCTCTATTGCGGTTCTGCTGGACATTTTGTCATGTCATGTCCCGTAAAGGGCCAGAGCTCATCAGTAAGCGGAGGGCTACTGGTGAGCGCTACTACTCAGGTCTCTCCATCAAGATCCTGTACTACCTTGTCGGTCCATCTACGCTGGACCGGTTCGGCTGCTTCCTGCAGTGCCTTGATAGACTCTGGGGCTGAGGGTTGTTTTATGGACGAAGCATGGGCTCGGAAACATGACATTCCTCTCAGACAGTTAGGGAGGTCCACGCCCATGTTCGCCTTAGATGGTAGTCTTCTCCCCAGTATCAGATGTGAGACACTACCTTTAACCCTCACAGTATCTGGTAACCACAGTGAGACCATTTCCTTTTTGATTTTTCGTTCACCTTTTACAGCTGTTGTTTTGGGTCATCCCTGGCTAGTATGTCATAATCCTTCTATTAATTGGTCTAGTAATTCTATCCTATCCTGGAACGTTTCTTGTCATGTGAAGTGTTTAATGTCTGCTATCCCTCCTGTTTCTTCTGTCCCCTCTACTCAGGAGGAACCTGGTGATTTGACAGGAGTGCCGGAGGAATATCATGATCTGCGCACGGTCTTCAGTCGGTCCAGAGCCAGCTCCCTTCCTCCTCACCGGTCGTATGATTGTTGTATTGATCTCCTTCCGGGGACCACTCCCCCTCGGGGTAGACTATACTCTCTGTCGGCTCCCGAACGTAAGGCTCTCGAGGATTATCTGTCTGTTTCTCTCGACGCCGGTACCGTGGTGCCTTCTTCCTCTCCCGCCGGAGCGGGGTTTTTCTTTGTTAAGAAGAAGGACGGTACTCTGCGCCCCTGCGTGGATTATCGAGGGCTGAATGACATAACGGTTAAGAATCGTTATCCGCTTCCCCTTATGTCGTCAGCCTTCGAGATTTTGCAGGGAGCCAGGTTCTTTACTAAGTTGGACCTTCGTAACGCTTACCATCTCGTACGCATCAGAGAGGGGGACGAGTGGAAAACGGCGTTTAACACTCCGTTAGGGCATTTTGAATACCGGGTTCTGCCGTTCGGTCTCGCTAATGCTCCAGCTGTCTTTCAGGCATTAGTTAATGATGTACTGAGAGACATGCTGAACATTTTTGTTTTCGTTTACCTTGACGATATCCTGATTTTTTCACCGTCACTCGAGATTCATGTTCAGCACGTTCGACGTGTACTCCAGCGCCTTTTAGAGAATTGTCTCTACGTGAAGGCTGAGAAGTGCGCCTTTCATGTCTCCTCTGTCACATTTCTCGGTTCTGTTGTTTCCGCTGAAGGCATTCAGATGGATCCCGCTAAGGTCCAGGCTGTCAGCGATTGGCCCGTCCCTAAGTCACGTGTCGAGTTGCAGCGCTTTCTCGGTTTCGCTAATTTCTATCGGCGTTTCATTCGTAATTTCGGTCAAGTGGCTGCCCCTCTCACAGCTCTGACTTCTGTCAAGACTTGCTTTAAGTGGTCCGGTTCCGCCCAGGGAGCTTTTGATCTCCTCAAGAAGCGATTTACATCCGCTCCTATCCTTGTTACTCCTGACGTCACTAAACAATTCATTGTCGAGGTTGACGCTTCAGAGGTGGGCGTGGGAGCCATTCTGTCCCAGCGCTTCCAGTCTGACGATAAGGTCCATCCTTGCGCTTATTTTTCTCATCGCCTGTCGCCATCGGAACGCAACTATGATGTGGGTAACCGCGAACTGCTCGCCATCCGCTTAGCCCTAGGCGAATGGCGACAGTGGTTGGAGGGGGCGATCGTCCCTTTTGTCGTTTGGACTGACCATAAGAACCTTGAGTACATCCGTTCTGCCAAACGACTTAATGCACGTCAAGCTCGTTGGGCGTTGTTTTTCGCTCGTTTCGAGTTCGTGATTTCTTATCGCCCGGGAAATAAGAACACCAAGCCTGATGCCTTATCCCGTCTCTTTAGTTCTTCTGTGGCTTCTACCGACCCCGAGGGGATTCTCCCTGAGGGTCGTGTTGTCGGGTTGACTGTCTGGGGAATTGAGAGACAGGTAAAGCAAGCACTCACTCACACTGCGTCGCCGCGCGCTTGTCCTAGTAACCTTCTGTTCGTTCCTGTCTCTACTCGTCTGGCTGTTCTTCAGTGGGCTCACTCTGCCAAGTTAGCTGGCCACCCCGGCGTTCGGGGTACGCTTGCTTCTATTCGCCAGCGGTTTTGGTGGCCTACTCAGGAGCGTGACACGCGCCGTTTCGTGGCTGCTTGTTCGGACTGCGCGCAGACTAAGTCAGGTGACTCTCCTCCTGCCGGTCGTCTCAGACCGCTTCCCATTCCTTCTCGACCATGGTCTCACATCGCCTTAGACTTTATTACCGGTCTGCCTTCGTCTGCGGGGAAGACTGTGAGAGCCGCCAATAAACGTAGGATTAAGAGTCCTAGGTATTGTCGCGGTCAGAGAGTGTGGCTTTCCACTCGTAACCTTCCCCTTACGACAGCTTCTCGCAAGTTGACTCCGCGGTTCATTGGTCCGTTCCGTGTCTCTCAGGTCGTCAATCCTGTCGCTGTGCGACTGCTTCTTCCGCGACATCTTCGTCGCGTCCACCCTGTCTTCCATGTCTCTTGTGTCAAGCCTTTTCTTCGCGCCCCCGTTCGTCTTCCCTCCCCCCCCCCCGTCCTTGTCGAGGGCGCACCTATTTACAAGGTACGGAAGATCATGGACATGCGTTCTCGGGGACGTGGTCACCAGTACTTAGTGGATTGGGAGGGTTACGGTCCTGAGGAGAGGAGTTGGGTTCCATCTCGGGACGTGCTGGACCGTTCGTTGATTGATGATTTCCTTCGTTGCCGCCAGGGTTCCTCCTCGAGTGCGCCAGGAGGCGCTCGGTGAGTGGGGGGGTACTGTCATGTTTTGTCTTTGATCATCATGTCTTGTCCCTGTGCTTCCCTCTGCTGGTCTTATTAGGTTCTTTCCCTCTTTCTATCCCTCTCTCTCCTCCTCCCTCTCTCCCTCTCCCGCTCTCTCTCTCTATCGTTCCGTTCCTGCTCCCAGCTGTTTCTCATTCTCCTAACGACCTCATTTACTCTTTCACACCTGTCCCCTATTTTGCCCTCTGATTAGAGCCCTATTTCTCCCTCTGTTTTCCGCTTCTGTCCTTGTCGGATTCTTGTTTGATGTTTGCTGTTCTGTGTCCTTGTTCCGCCCTGTCGTGTTTTTGCCTTCTTCAGATGCTGCGTGTGAGCAGGTGTCTATGTCAGCTACGGCCTGTGCCTTCCTGAAGCGACCTGCAGTCTGTGGTCGCGTCTCCAGTCATTCCTCTCTACTAACGAGAGGATTTCAGTTTCCTGTTTTGGATTTTCCTTTGTTAATATCCAGGAGTATCATTGTTTGCTTATGACTGGAATAAAGACTCTGTTTCTATTACGTCGCTTTTGGGTCCTCATTCACCGGCATAACAAGTCCGCGTTGACGTGCAGATAGTATTACATTTCTTGTCATCTCTACCACTCAACTTTCAAAGTATAGTCGAGTGTAATTATTGAGCGTCTCTACATAAATTGAACAAGGGAGAATTGTTCGCTGTGGAAAGTAGCCATGATTGGTTATAGCCTTAGGTCAGAGGGAAAGCAAATTATTTGTTCAAGAATATGTGCCAGGTACTATGATTGGCAAATGGGTAAATGCCATTGTGAAATCCCAGGACATTGTACGTTAAATATGTGCTCACTAGGTTACCATAAGTGATCATTAATCACTAATAATGAATAGTTTATCCAGTAAGTAAACAAGGATATCATCCTTTTGTGTGCAAAATGGACTGAAAGTAAGACCCTTTGAATGCACAATGATCAAAGTGACCTAGCCAGTGAATGAGAGGAGACCCTCACTGCCTTCTTCATTTGACTCACGTAGGCTCCATCCTCGCCCTCCAAACCCTCGGCTAATGAACCAAAGTACGAGAAGCGCTGGCTGGATGCAGTGTCCCTACCCTTGTTGATGGCCCGAGTCTCCAGATACAAAGCCGTAACGGCTAAATTAAGGTAAGGTAATCCTGTGTGATGTAATTCACCTCTGAGGCGCACAATTCACCCAGCGCTGCTGTTGGTTTTACAAGCACTTTTCATTTAGGTGGGAGGGTGTTCACTCCAATATCTATCCCCATGCATGCAAGGTCAGCGCTGCAGGAGGGCCCAGACAATGAAGCATGATGGGAAGGTTTAACTTTAACACACTGAATCGGTTCTTCTAGAGATATAAACGACATCAAATGAATCCAGGAAATCCCCAACAAATGTTATTTTCCTTCCTTTTTTTGCTAGTTAATCAATCAAATTCAATAAAGCCCTTTTTTACATCAGCCAATGTCACAAAGTGCTATGCAGAAACACAGCCTAAAACCCCAAACAGCAAGCAATGCATATGTAGAAGCACTGTGGCTAGGAAAAACTCCCTAGAAAGGCAGGAACCTAGGAAGTGATGTAAGAGATATGGCAGTCCTCTAGGAAGTGATGTAAGAGATATGGCAGTCCTCTAGAGCCCCAGTGGAGCTGTTATTTTAGAAATAAACAAAGTAGTAATCAATGCATATCTTTGTTACTTATAACTCAAATATATTATCGCTGTTAGTCACAACCTGATACCAAATGATGCATTATGGTGCTTGATTCTGTGAATTCTAAATAAAACTAAAAAATATATGAAAAGAGTGAAAGTGCTCTTTAAACATTTTTTAAAATATTATTGACACCCATAATCACACTTTTCAGGCTTAATTAATGAAGACAATATTGAGTGGACATATTTTATAAGAAGTAATTATCTGGCACTCAAAAATAATATATGAAGGAACTGCTTCAGCATATTAATAGGAAGATTTATAATAACCACAAGACAGGCTGATGCACTCAATTTCTTGATTAAAGATATTCCATTTGATGAGTTCTATCTAATTAAGGATGAGACCTTATTAGTGTTATTGGAGTTGACAACATGGCACTAACTAACTTTGAATAAAGTTTTTACCAGGATGTGTATGTAAACATGAATCATCTGTGAACAAGATCTTTCTTTCTCTCTACATCATTATCCCCACTAATAACGTTATTATCCTCACCATTTTTGTCATTATGTCCACCATCTATGTCATTATCCACACCATCTAAGTCATTATGTCCACCATCTACATAGTTATCTCCACCATCTACGTCATTATGACCACCTTCAACGTCATTATTCCCACCATCTACATCGTTATCCCCACCATCTACATTATTATCCCCACCATCTACATCATTATCCCCACCATCTACGTCGTTATGCCCACCATCTACATCATTATCCTCACCATCTACGTCATTATGCCCACCATCTACATCATTATCCCCACCATCTACATCATTATCCCCACCATCTACATCATTATCCCCACCATCTACGTCATTATCCCCACCATCTACATCGTTATCCCCACCATCTACGTCATTATGCCCACAATCTACATCATTATCCCCACCATCTACATCATTATCCCCACCATCTACGTCATTATCCCCACCATCTACATCATTATCTCCACCATCTACATCATTATCCCCACCATCTACGTCATTATGACCACCATCTACATCATTACCCCGCCATCTACATCATTACCCCACCATCTACGTCATTATGCCCACCATCTGTCATTATCCCCACCATCTACATCATTATCCCCACCATCTACATCAGTATCCCTACCATCTACATCATTATCCCCACCATCTACGTCATTATCCCCACCATCTACGTCATTATGCCCACCATCTACGTCATTATGCCCACCATCTACGTCATTATGCTCACCATCTACATCATTATCCCCACCATCTACATCATTATCCCCACCATCTACATCATTATGCCTACCATCTACGTCATTATGTCCACCATCTACTTCATTATGCCTACCATCTACATCATTATCCCCACCATCTGCGTAATTTCCCCCACCATCTACGTCATTATCCCCACCATCTATGTCATTATCCCCACCAGCTACATCATTATCCCCACCATCTACATCATTATCCCCACCATCTACATCATTATCCCCACCATCTATGTGATTATGACCACCATCTACGTCAGTATCCCCACCATTTACATAATTAAGCCCACCATCTACATCATTATGCCCACCATCTACGTTATTATGTCCACCATCTACGTCGTTATGCCCACCATCTACGTCATTATCCCCACAATATGTGTCATTATCTCCACCATCTACATCATTATCCTCGCCACCTATGTCATTATCCCCACCATATACATAATTAAGCCCACCATTTACATCATTAAGCCCACCATTTACATCATTATCCCCATCATCTACATCATTATCCCCACCATCTACGTTGTTATGTCCATCATCTACTTCATTATGCCTACCATCTACGTCATTTCCACCACCATCTACGTCATTATCCCCACAATATGTGTCATTATCTCCACCATCTACATCATTATCCTCGCCACCTATGTCATTATCCCCACCATATACATCATTATGCCCACCATCTATGTCATTATCTCCACCATCTACGTCATTATCCCCACCATCTACATCATTATGCCCACCAGCTACGTCATCATGCCCACCATCTACGTCATCATGCCCACCATCTATGTCATTATGCCCACCATCTACGTCAGTATCCCCGCCATCTACGTCATTATGCCCACCATCTACATCATTATCCCCACCATCTACATCATTATCCTCACCATCTACATTATTATCCCCACCATCTACATCATTATCCCCACCATCTACGTCGTTATGCCCACCATCTACATCGTTATCCCCACCATCTACATCATTATCCTCACCATCTACATTATTATCCCCACCATCTACATCATTATCCCCACCATCTACGTCATTATCCCCACCATCTACATCATTATCCTCACCATCTACATTATTATCCCCACCATCTACATCATTATCCCCACCATCTACGTCGTTATGCCCACCATCTACATCATTATCCCCACCACCTATGTCATTATCCCCACCATCTACATCATTATGCCCACCATCTACATCATTATGCCCACCATCTACATCATTATGCCCACCATCTACGTCATTATCCCCACCATCTACGTCATTATCCCCACAATATGTGTCATTATCTCCACCATCTACGACATTATCCCCACCATCTACGTCATTATGTCAACCATCTACATCATTATCCCCACCATCTACATTCTTATCCCCACCATCTACGTCATTATGTCAACCATCTACATCATTATGCCCACCATCTACGTCATTATCCCCACCATCTACATCATTATGCCCACCATCTACATTATTATGACCACCATCTACATCATTATGCCCACTATCTACATCATTATGCCCACCATCTACATCATTATGCCCACCATCTACATCATTATGCACACCATCTACGTCATTATGTCAACCATCTACTTCATTATCCCCACCATCTACATTATTATGCTCAACATCTACGTAATTATGTCCACCATCTACTTCATTAAACCTACCATCTACGTCATTATCCCCACCATATACGTCATTATGTCCACCATCTACGTCATTATGTCCACCATCTACGTCATTATCCCCACCATCTACGTCATAATCCCCACCATCTCCGTCATTATGCCCACCATCTACGTCATTATGCCCACCATCTACATCATTATCCCCAACATCTACATTACCAGTCAAAAGTTGACAGACCTACTCATTCAGGTTTTTTTTCTTTATTTTTACTATTTTCTACATTTTAGAATAATAGTGAAGACATTACAGATGCTAAAGTTGAGTACAGATCTCTCACATTACAGATGCTGAAGTTGAGTACAGATCTCTCACATTACAGATGCTAAAGTTGAGTACAGATCTCTCACATTACAGATGCTGAAGTTGAGTACAGATCTCTCACATTACAGATGCTAAAGTTGAGTACAGATCTCTCACATTACAGATGCTGAAGTTGAGTACAGATCTCTCACATTACAGATGCTGAAGTTGAGTACAGACTCTCACATTACAGATGCTGAAGTTGAGTACAGATCTCTCACATTACATATGCTGAAGTTGAGTACAGATCTCTCACATTACAGATGCTAAAGTTGAGTACAGATCTCTCACATTACAGATGCTGAAGTTGAGAACAGATCTCTCACATTACAGATGCTGAAGTTGAGTACAGATCTCTCACATTACAGATGCTGAAGTTGAGTACAGACTCTCACATTACAGATGCTGAAGTTGAGTACAGATCTCTCACATTACATATGCTGAAGTTGAGTACAGATCTCTCACATTACAGATGCTGAAGTTGAGTACAGATCTCTCACATTACAGATGCTGAAGTTGAGTACAGATCTCTCACATTACATATGCTGAAGTTGAGTACAGATCTCTCACATTACAGATGCTGAAGTTGAGTACAGATCTCTCACATTACAGATGCTGAAGTTGAGAACAGATCTCTCACATTACAGATGCTGAAGTTGAGTACAGATCTCTCACATTACAGATGCTAAAGTTGAGTACAGATCTCTCACATTACAGATGCTGAAGTTGAGTACAGATCTCTCACATTACAGATGCTGAAGTTGAGTACAGATCTCTCACATTACAGATGCTGAAGTTGAGAACAGATCTCTCACATTACAGATGCTGAAGTTGAGTACAGATCTCTCACATTACAGATGCTGAAGTTGAGTACAGATCTCTCACATTACAGATGCTGAAGTTGAGAACAGATCTCTCACATTACAGATGCTAAAGTTGAGTACAGATCTCTCACATTACAGATGCTGAAGTTGAGTACAGATCTCTCACATTACAGATGCTAAAGTTGAGTACAGATCTCTCACATTACAGATGCTGAAGTTGAGAACAGATCTCTCACATTACAGATGCTAAAGTTGAGTACAGATCTCTCACATTACAGATGCTGAAGTTGAGTACAGATCTCTCACATTACAGATGCTGAAGTTGAGAACAGATCTCTCACATTACAGATGCTGAAGTTGAGTACAGATCTCTCACATTACAGATGCTGAAGTTGAGTACAGATCTCTCACATTACAGATGCTGAAGTTGAGTACAGATCTCTCACATTACAGATGCTGAAGTTGAGTACAGATCTCTCGCATTACAGATGCTGAAGTTGAGTACAGATCTCTCACATTACAGATGCTGAAGTTGAGTACAGATCTCTCACATTACAGATGCTGAAGTTGAGTACAGATCTCTCACATTACAGATGCTGAAGTTGAGTACAGATCTCTCACATTACAGATGCTGAAGTTGAGTACAGATCTCTCACATTACAGATGCTGAAGTTGAGTGCCCTACGGCGTGGTTCTAATTCTATCTCCATGACTAGTAAACATATTATCCACACTCTGCTGTTCCTGGACACACACTCTTAGAAGAAAATGTGATATATAGAACCTAAAAGGGTTATCTCTATAGGAGCACATTTTGAAGAACCCCTTTTGGTTCCAGGTAGAACCCCTTTTGGTTCCAGGTAGAACCTTTTTGGTAAGTGTTCTACCTGGAACCAAAAGGGTTCCTATCGACACCATAAAGGGTTCAACCTGGAACCAAACAGGGTTTTCTTCTATGGGGACTGCTGACAAAACATTTTTTCGATGAGTGTACAATGTACTGTAATATGACAGCTTCCTCTTGGATTAGTATCACAGCTATCCCTCTTCTTCCTCTTGGATTAGTATCACAGCTATCCCTCTTCTTCCTCTTAGATTAGTATCACAGCTATCCCTCTTCTTCCTCTTGGATTAGTATCACAGCTATCCCTCTTCTTCCTCTTGGATTAGTATCACAGCTATCCCTCTTCTTCCTCTTGGATTTGTATCACAGCTATCCCTCTTCTTCCTCTTGGATTAGTATCACAGCTATCCCTCTTCTTATTCTTGGATTAGTATCACAGCTATCCCTCTTCTTCTTCTTAGATTAGTATCACAGCTATCCCTCTTCTTCTTCTTGGATTAGTCTCACAGCTATCCCTCTTCTTCTTCTTAGATTAGTCTCACAGCTATCCCTCTTCTTCCTCTTAGATTAGTCTCACAGCTATCCCTCTTCTTCTTCTTAGATTAGTCTCACAGCTATCCCTCTTCTTCCTCTTAGATTAGTATCACAGCTATCCCTCTTCTTCTTCTTAGATTAGTATCACAGCTATCCCTCTTCTTCCTCTTGGATTAGTATCACAGCTATCCCTCTTCTTCTTCTTGGATTAGTATCACAGCTATCCCTCTTCTTCTTCTTAGATTAGTATCACAGCTATCCCTCTTCTTCTTCTTGGATTAGTCTCACAGCTATCCCTCTTCTTCTTCTTGGATTAGTATCACAGCTATCCCTCTTCTTCCTCTTAGATTAGTATCACAGCTATCCCTCTTCTTCTTCTTGGATTAGTATCACAGCTATCCCTCTTCTTCTTCTTAGATTAGTATCACAGCTATCCCTCTTCTTCTTCTTGGATTAGTCTCACAGCTATCCCTCTTCTTCTTGGATTAGTATCACAGCTATCCCTCTTCTTCTTCTTGGATTAGTCTCACAGCTATCCCTCTTCTTCTTCTTAGATTAGTATCACAGCTATCCCTCTTCTTCTTCTTAGATTAGTATCACAGCTATCCCTCTTCTTCTTCTTAGATTAGTATCACAGCTATCCCTCTTCTTCTTCTTAGATTAGTCTCACAGCTATCCCTCTTCTTCTTCTTAGATTAGTCTCACAGCTATCCCTCTTCTTCTTCTTAGATTAGTATCACAGCTATCCCTCTTCTTCTTCTTAGATTAGTATCACAGCTATCCCTCTTCTTCCTCTTGGATTAGTATCACAGCTATCCCTCTTCTTCCTCTTAGATTAGTATCACAGCTATCCCTCTTCTTCTTCTTAGATTAGTATCACAGCTATCCCTCTTCTTCTTCTTAGATTAGTATCACAGCTATCCCTCTTCTTCTTCTTAGATTAGTCTCACAGCTATCCCTCTTCTTCTTCTTAGATTAGTATCACAGCTATCCCTCTTCTTCTTCTTAGATTAGTCTCACAGCTATCCCTCTTCTTCTTCTTAGATTAGTCTCACAGCTATCCCTCTTCTTCTTCTTAGATTAGTATCACAGCTATCCTTCTTCTTCTTCTTAGATTAGTATCACAGCTATCCCTCTTCTTCCTCTTAGATTAGTATCACAGCTATCCCTCTTCTTCTTCTTAGATTAGTATCACAGCTATCCCTCTTCTTCTTCTTAGATTAGTATCACAGCTATCCCTCTTCTTCTTCTTAGATTAGTATCACAGCTATCCCTCTTCTTCCTCTTGGATTAGTATCACAGCTATCCCTCTTCTTCTTCTTGGATTAGTATCACAGCTATCCCTCTTCTTCTTCTTAGATTAGTATCACAGCTATCCCTCTTCTTCTTCTTGGATTAGTCTCACAGCTATCCCTCTTCTTCTTCTTGGATTAGTATCACAGCTATCCCTCTTCTTCTTCTTAGATTAGTATCACAGCTATCCCTCTTCTTCTTCTTAGATTAGTCTCACAGCTATCCCTCTTCTTCTTCTTAGATTAGTATCACAGCTATCCCTCTTCTTCTTCTTAGATTAGTCTCACAGCTATCCCTCTTCTTCTTCTTAGATTAGTCTCACAGCTATCCCTCTTCTTCTTCTTAGATTAGTATCACAGCTATCCTTCTTCTTCTTCTTAGATTAGTATCACAGCTATCCCTCTTCTTCCTCTTAGATTAGTATCACAGCTATCCCTCTTCTTCTTCTTAGATTAGTATCACAGCTATCCCTCTTCTTCCTCTTGGATTAGTATCACAGCTATCCCTCTTCTTCTTCTTGGATTAGTATCACAGCTATCCCTCTTCTTCTTCTTAGATTAGTATCACAGCTATCCCTCTTCTTCTTCTTGGATTAGTCTCACAGCTATCCCTCTTCTTCTTCTTAGATTAGTATCACAGCTATCCCTCTTCTTCTTCTTAGATTAGTATCACAGCTATCCCTCTTCTTCTTCTTAGATTAGTCTCACAGCTATCCCTCTTCTTCTTCTTAGATTAGTATCACAGCTATCCCTCTTCTTCTTCTTAGATTAGTCTCACAGCTATCCCTCTTCTTCTTCTTAGATTAGTCTCACAGCTATCCCTCTTCTTCTTCTTAGATTAGTATCACAGCTATCCTTCTTCTTCTTCTTAGATTAGTATCACAGCTATCCCTCTTCTTCCTCTTAGATTAGTATCACAGCTATCCCTCTTCTTCTTCTTAGATTAGTATCACAGCTATCCCTCTTCTTCTTCTTAGATTAGTATCACAGCTATCCCTCTTCTTCTTCTTAGATTAGTATCACAGCTATCCCTCTTCTTCCTCTTGGATTAGTATCACAGCTATCCCTCTTCTTCTTCTTGGATTAGTATCACAGCTATCCCTCTTCTTCTTCTTAGATTAGTATCACAGCTATCCCTCTTCTTCTTCTTGGATTAGTCTCACAGCTATCCCTCTTCTTCTTCTTGGATTAGTATCACAGCTATCCCTCTTCTTCCTCTTAGATTAGTATCACAGCTATCCCTCTTCTTCTTCTTGGATTAGTATCACAGCTATCCCTTTTCTTCTTCTTAGATTAGTATCACAGCTATCCCTCTTCTTCTTCTTGGATTAGTCTCACAGCTATCCCTCTTCTTCTTGGATTAGTATCACAGCTATCCCTCTTCTTCTTCTTGGATTAGTCTCACAGCTATCCCTCTTCTTCTTCTTAGATTAGTATCACAGATATCCCTCTTCTTCTTCTTAGATTAGTATCACAGCTATCCCTCTTCTTCTTCTTAGATTAGTATCACAGCTATCCCTCTTCTTCTTCTTAGATTAGTCTCACAGCTATCCCTCTTCTTCTTCTTAGATTAGTCTCACAGCTATCCCTCTTCTTCTTCTTAGATTAGTATCACAGCTATCCCTCTTCTTCTTCTTAGATTAGTATCACAGCTATCCCTCTTCTTCCTCTTGGATTAGTATCACAGCTATCCCTCTTCTTCCTCTTAGATTAGTATCACAGCTATCCCTCTTCTTCTTCTTAGATTAGTATCACAGCTATCCCTCTTCTTCTTCTTAGATTAGTATCACAGCTATCCCTCTTCTTCTTCTTAGATTAGTCTCACAGCTATCCCTCTTCTTCTTCTTAGATTAGTATCACAGCTATCCCTCTTCTTCTTCTTAGATTAGTCTCACAGCTATCCCTCTTCTTCTTCTTAGATTAGTCTCACAGCTATCCCTCTTCTTCTTCGTAGATTAGTATCACAGCTATCCTTCTTCTTCTTCTTAGATTAGTATCACAGCTATCCCTCTTCTTCCTCTTAGATTAGTATCACAGCTATCCCTCTTCTTCTTCTTAGATTAGTATCACAGCTATCCCTCTTCTTCTTCTTAGATTAGTCTCACAGCTATCCCTCTTCTTCTTCTTAGATTAGTATCACAGCTATCCCTCTTCTTCTTCTTAGATTAGTCTCACAGCTGTCCCTCTTCTTCTTCTTGGATTAGTATCACAGCTATCCCTCTTCTTCTTCTTAGATTAGTCTCACAGCTATCCCTCTTCTTCTTCTTAGATTAGTATCACAGCTATCCCTCTTCTTCTTCTTAGATTAGTCTCACAGCTATCCCTCTTCTTCTTCTTAGATTAGTATCACAGCTATCCCTCTTCTTCTTCTTAGATTAGTCTCACAGCTATCCCTCTTCTTCTTCTTAGATTAGTATCACAGCTATCCCTCTTCTTCTTCTTAGATTAGTCTCACAGCTATCCCTCTTCTTCTTCTTAGATTAGTATCACAGCTATCCCTCTTCTTCTTCTTAGATTAGTATCACAGCTGTCCCTCTTCTTCTTCTTAGATTAGTCTCACAGCTATCCCTCTTCTTCTTCTTAGATTAGTATCACAGCTATCCCTCTTCTTCTTCTTAGATTAGTATCACAGCTGTCCCTCTTCTTCTTCTTAGATTAGTATCACAGATATCCCTCTTCTTCTTCTTAGATTAGTATCACAGCTATCCCTCTTCTTCTTCTTGGATTAGTCTCACAGCTATCCCTCTTCTTCCTCTTGGATTTGTAGCACAGCTGTCCCTCTTCTTCTTCTTAGATTAGTATCACAGCTATCCCTCTTCTTCTTCTTAGATTAGTATCACAGCTATCCCTCTTCTTCTTCTTAGATTAGTATCACAGCTGTCCCTCTTCTTCTTCTTAGATTAGTCTCACAGCTATCCCTCTTCTTCTTCTTAGATTAGTATCACAGCTATCCCTCTTCTTCTTCTTAGATTAGTATCACAGCTGTCCCTCTTATTCTTCTTAGATTAGTCTCACAGCTATCCCTCTTCTTCTTCTTAGATTAGTATCACAGCTATCCCTCTTCTTCTTCTTAGATTAGTATCACAGCTGTCCCTCTTCTTCTTCTTAGATTAGTATCACAGCTATCCCTCTTCTTCTTCTTAGATTAGTATCACAGCTGTCCCTCTTCTTCTTCTTAGATTAGTCTCACAGCTATCCCTCTTCTTCTTCTTAGATTAGTATCACAGCTATCCCTCTTCTTCTTCTTAGATTAGTATCACAGCTATCCCTCTTCTTCTTCTTAGATTAGTATCACAGCTATCCTTCTTCTTCTTCTTAGATTAGTATCACAGCTGTCCCTCTTCTTCTTCTTAGATTAGTCTCACAGCTATCCCTCTTCTTCTTCTTAGATTAGTATCACAGCTATCCCTCTTCTTCTTCTTAGATTAGTATCACAGCTATCCCTCTTCTTCCTCTTGGATTAGTCTCACAGCTATCCCTCTTCTTCCTCTTGGATTAGTATCACAGCTATCCCTCTTCTTCCTCTTGGATTAGTATCACAGCTATCCCTCTTCTTCCTCTTGGATTAGTATCACAGCTATCCCTCTTCTTCTTCTTAGATTAGTATCACAGCTATCCCTCTTCTTCCTCTTGGATTAGTATCACAGCTATCCCTCTTCTTCTTCTTAGATTAGTAGCACAGCTATCCCTCTTCTTCTTCTTAGATTAGTATCACAGCTATCCCTCTTCTTCCTCTTGGATTAGTATCACAGCTATCCCTCTTCTTCCTCTTGGATTAGTATCACAGCTATCCCTCTTCTTCCTCTTGGATTAGTATCACAGCTATCCCTCTTCTTCCTCTTGGATTAGTATCACAGCTATCCCTCTTCTTCCTCTTAGATTAGTCTCACAGCTATCCCTCTTCTTCTTAGATTAGTATCACAGCTATCCCTCTTCTTCCTCTTGGATTAGTATCACAGCTATCCCTCTTCTTCCTCTTAGATTAGTCTCACAGCTATCCCTCTTCTTCTTCTTAGATTAGTCTCACAGCTATCCCTCTTCTTCTTCTTAGATTAGTCTCACAGCTATCCCTCTTCTTCTTCTTGGATTAGTCTCACAGCTATCCCTCTTCTTCTTCTTAGATTAGTATCACAGCTATCCCTCTTCTTCTTCTTAGATTAGTCTCACAGCTATCCCTCTTCTTCTTCTTAGATTAGTATCACAGCTATCCCTCTTCTTCTTCTTAGATTAGTATCACAGCTATCCCTCTTCTTCCTCTTGGATTAGTATCACAGCTATCCCTCTTCTTCCTCTTGGATTAGTATCACAGCTATCCCTCTTCTTCCTCTTGGATTAGTCTCACAGCTATCCCTCTTCTTCTTCTTAGATTAGTCTCACAGCTATCCCTCTTCTTCCTCTTAGATTAGTCTCACAGCTATCCCTCTTCTTCTTCTTAGATTAGTCTCACAGCTATCCTTCTTCTTCTTCTTAGATTAGTATCACAGCTATCCCTCTTCTTCTTCTTAGATTAGTCTCACAGCTATCCCTCTTCTTCCTCTTAGATTAGTATCACAGCTATCCCTCTTCTTCTTCTTAGATTAGTATCACAGCTATCCCTCTTCTTCTTCTTAGATTAGTATCACAGCTATCCCTCTTCTTCTTCTTAGATTAGTCTCACAGCTATCCCTCTTCTTCTTCTTAGATTAGTATCACAGCTATCCCTCTTCTTCTTCTTAGATTAGTATCACAGCTATCCCTCTTCTTCCTCTTGGATTAGTATCACAGCTATCCCTCTTCTTCCTCTTGGATTAGTATCACAGCTATCCCTCTTCTTCCTCTTGGATTAGTCTCACAGCTATCCCTCTTCTTCTTCTTAGATTAGTCTCACAGCTATCCCTCTTCTTCCTCTTAGATTAGTCTCACAGCTATCCCTCTTCTTCTTCTTAGATTAGTCTCACAGCTATCCTTCTTCTTCTTCTTAGATTAGTATCACAGCTATCCCTCTTCTTCTTCTTAGATTAGTCTCACAGCTATCCCTCTTCTTCCTCTTAGATTAGTATCACAGCTATCCCTCTTCTTCTTCTTAGATTAGTATCACAGCTATCCCTCTTCTTCTTCTTAGATTAGTATCACAGCTATCCCTCTTCTTCTTCTTAGATTAGTCTCACAGCTATCCCTCTTCTTCTTCTTAGATTAGTATCACAGCTGTCCCTCTTCTTCTTCTTAGATTAGTATCACAGCTATCCCTCTTCTTCTTCTTAGATTAGTCTCACAGCTATCCCTCTTCTTCTTCTTAGATTAGTATCACAGCTATCCCTCTTCTTCTTCTTAGATTAGTCTCACAGCTATCCTTCTTCTTCCTCTTGGATTAGTCTCACAGCTATCCATCTTCTTCCTCTTGGATTAGTCTCACAGCTATCCCTCTTCTTCCTCTTAGATTAGTCTCACAGCTATCCCTCTTCTTCTTCTTAGATTAGTCTCACAGCTATCCTTCTTCTTCTTCTTAGATTAGTATCACAGCTATCCCTCTTCTTCTTCTTAGATTAGTCTCACAGCTATCCCTCTTCTTCCTCTTAGATTAGTATCACAGCTATCCCTCTTCTTCTTCTTAGATTAGTATCACAGCTATCCCTCTTCTTCTTCTTAGATTAGTATCACAGCTATCCCTCTTCTTCTTCTTAGATTAGTCTCACAGCTATCCCTCTTCTTCTTCTTAGATTAGTATCACAGCTATCCCTCTTCTTCTTCTTAGATTAGTATCACAGCTATCCCTCTTCTTCTTCTTAGATTAGTATCACAGCTATCCCTCTTCTTCTTCTTAGATTAGTCTCACAGCTATCCCTCTTCTTCTTCTTAGATTAGTATCACAGCTATCCCTCTTCTTCTTAAATTAGTATCACAGCTATCCCTCTTCTTCCTCTTGGATTTGTAGCACAGCTATCCCTCTTCTTCTTCTTAGATTAGTCTCACAGCTATCCCTCTTCTTCTTGGATTAGTCTCACAGCTATCCCTCTTCTTCTTCTTGGATTAGTCTCACAGCTATCCATCTTCTTCCTCTTGGATTTGTAGCACAGCTATCCCTCTTCTTCTTGGATTAGTCTCACAGCTATCCCTCTTATTCTTCTTGGATTAGTCTCACAGCTATCCCTCTTCTTCTTCTTGGATTAGTCTCACAGCTATCCCTCTTCTTCCTCTTGGATTTGTAGCACAGCTATCCCTCTTCTTCTTCTTGGATTAGTATCACAGCTATCCTTCTTCTTGGATTAGTATCACAGCTATCCTTGTTCTTCTTGGATTAGTATCACAGCTATCATTCTTCTTCTTCTAAGATTAGTCTCACAGCTATCCTTCTTCTTCTTGGATTAGTATCACAGCTATCCTTCTTCTTCTTGAATTAGTATCATAGCTATCCTCCTTCCTCTTGGATTGGTACCACAGGTCTCCATCTTCTTCCTCTTGGATTTCACTGCATATTCCTGGCAAGTGTTATCCTGGGTGTCCACTAGGTTTTATATTTATCTCAATATACTCTCTATGACTAGTTTATTTTAATTGTATTTAACCTTTATTTAACTAGGCAAGTCGGTTAAGAACAAATTCTTATTTACAATGATGGCCGACACCAGTCAACCAAGAGCCTTATTTGTTCCACCTCAGGACACGTGGCTATCACTAACAGACTCCTGCAGTACTTCTTGGAGCTGCCAGTGTATTCCAGACAATTCTTCTCCTGGGTGACCATCTTTTGGATTAACCTATCCATTACTGAGCTCTTATTTCATCCTGTTCCCTCAACCCCCCCCACCCCCCTTGCTGTCCTTTTTCCTCAGTGTACTCCTCAATTCTCAACAAGAATGGAACACTGTGGACTAATGGAATTTGTATTGTGCTCTGTCACTCACAGAGACAGTCTGGGTTTTAGAGGGACCACGCTGCAGTGTGCTGATAGTTGAAGCAGAACATTCCACTCTCCAGGCAATCTCAGAAACGGGTCAAGCAGGCAGGGTATAGCTATACTGTATCCATCACTGAGCTTGCATTCCTCGAAATAATATTATCTCGAAAGGGCTATGTGGTATATCATAATCACTGTCTTGATGTATATTCTCACTACTTGTTTCCAGGGGGATTTTAAACAGGGGAATTTATCTGTGCGCCCTGCCCTACACATCGAGAAGATTTGTACTAAACTTTACAATTGAGAATCCCTCAGAATTGCATCTGACTCACCAATGGGTCACCACCACTCATTGGAACAAAGAATTATAACAAGCCCATTGACACATGCATTGTAGAGTTTTATGGGCCATTTCAACCGAAGAATCAAGGTTCCCTAAAAGATTTAGTAAGAGCCAGCCCGTTCTAATTTGTAACATTGTAACCCGGATTTGTCTGAGTGGCAGGGAGAGTGGGTACAAGCTCTGGTTATTTCAAACGTTGATTGCAGTGCTTTCATCATGCTCTTCATTCTCCTCATGCTTCTCAACATTCTCCCACAGAACATTCTCATGTTTCTGAACATTCTCCTTCAGAACATTATCCTCATGTTTCTCAACATTCTCCTACAGAACATTCTCCTCATGTTTCTCAACATTCTCCTACAGAACATTCTCCTCATGTTTCTCAACATTCTCCTTCAGAACATTCTCCTCATGTTTCTCAACATTCTCCTTCAGAACATTCTCCTCATGTTTCTCAACATTCTCCTACAGAACATTATCCTCATGTTTCTCAACATTCTCCTACAGAACATTCTCATGTTTCTCAACATTCTCCTTCAGAACATTATCCTCATGTTTCTCAACATTCTCCTACAGAACATTATCCTCATGTTTCTCAACATTCTCCTACAGAACATTCTCCTCATGTTTCTCAACATTCTCCTTCAGAACATTCTCCACATGTTTCTCAACATTCTCCTTCAGAACATTCTCATGTTTCTCAACATTCTCCTACAGAACATTATCCTCATGTTTCTCAACATTCTCCTACAGAACATTCTCCTCATGTTTCTCAATATTCTCCTTCAGAACATTCTCATGTTTCTCAACATTCTCCTACAGAACATTCTCCACATGTTTCTCAACATTCTCCTTCAGAACATTCTCATGTTTCTCAACATTCTCCTACAGAACATTCTCCTCATGTTTCTCAACATTCTCCTACAGAACATTCTCCACATGTTTCTCAACATTCTCCTTCAGAACATTCTCATGTTTCTCAACATTCTCCTACAGAACATTCTCCACATGTTTCTCAACATTCTCCTACAGAACATTATCCTCATGTTTCTCAACATTCTCCTACAGAACATTCTCATGTTTCTCAACATTCTCCTACAGAACATTATCCTCATGTTTCTCAACATTCTCCTACAGAACATTCTCATGTTTCTCAACATTCTCCTACAGAACATTATCCTCATGTTTCTCAACATTCTCCTACAGAACATTCTCATGTTTCTCAACATTCTCCTACAGAACATTATCCTCATGTTTCTCAACATTCTCCTACAGAACATTCTCCACATGTTTCTCAACATTCTCCTTCAGAACATTCTCCTCATGTTTCTCAATATTCTCCTACAGAATATTCTCCTCATGTTTCTCAACATTCTCCTACAGAATATTCTCCTCATGTTTCTCAACATTCTCCTACAGAACATTCTCCTCATGTTTCTCAACATTCTCCTTCAGAATATTCTCCTCATGTTTCTCAACATTCTCCTACAGAATATTCTCCTCATGTTTCTCAACATTCTCCTACAGAATATTCTCCTCATGTTTCTCAACATTCTCCTACAGAACATTCTCCACATGTTTCTCAACATTCTCCTTCAGAACATTCTCATGTTTCTCAACATTCTCCTACAGAACATTCTCCACATGTTTCTCAACATTCTCCTACAGAACATTATCCTCATGTTTCTCAACATTCTCCTACAGAACATTCTCATGTTTCTCAACATTCTCCTACAGAACATTATCCTCATGTTTCTCAACATTCTCCTACAGAACATTCTCCACATGTTTCTCAACATTCTCCTTCAGAACATTATCCTCATGTTTCTCAACATTCTTCTACAGAATATTCTCATGTTTCTCAACATTCTCCTTCAGAACATTCTCCTCATGTTTCTCAATATTCTCCTACAGAATATTCTCCTCATGTTTCTCAACATTCTCCTACAGAATATTCTCCTCATGTTTCTCAACATTCTCCTACAGAACATTCTCCTCATGTTTCTCAACATTCTCCTTCAGAATATTCTCCTCATGTTTCTCAACATTCTCCTACAGAATATTCTCCTCATGTTTCTCAACATTCTCCTACAGAATATTCTCCTCATGTTTCTCAACATTCTCCTACAGAACATTCTCCTCATGTTTCTCAACATTCTCCTACAGAACATTCTCCTCATGTTTCTCAACATTCTCCTACAGAACATTCTCCTCATGTTTCTCAACATTCTCCTTCAGAACATTATCCTCATGTTTCTCAACATTCTCCTACAGAACATTCTCCTCATGTTTCTCAACATTCTCCTTCAGAACATTATCCTCATGTTTCTCAACATTCTCCTACAGAACATTCTCCTCATGTTTCTCAACATTCTCCTACAGAACATTCTCCTCATGTTTCTCAACATTCTCCTACAGAACATTATCCTCATGTTTCTCAAGATTCTCCTACAGAACATTCTCCTCATGTTTCTCAACATTCTCCTACAGAACATTCTCCTCATGTTTCTCAACATTCTCCTACAGAACATTCTCCTCATGTTTCTCAACATTCTCCTTCTGAACATTCTCCTCATGTTTCTCAACATTCTCCTTCAGAACATTCTCCTCATGTTTCTCAACATTCTCCTACAGAACATTATCCTCATGTTTCTCAACATTCTCCTACAGAACATTTCCCCCATGTTTCTCAACATTCTCCTTCAGAACATTCTCCTCATGTTTCTCAACATTCTCCTTCAGAACATTCTCCTCATGTTTCTCAACATTCTCCTACAGAACATTCTCCTCATGTTTCTCAACATTCTCCTACAGAACATTCTCATGTTTCTCAACATTCTCCTACAGAACATGAGCACTGCTTGGTGTCCAACACTTCATCCCAGCCTTTAGAGGATTTGATTAACATTTGACACTTTTATAAGATCTAAGTGATAAATGTGATTGCCTAACCATCAGAGAAAAACTTATTTGGCTTCGTTGTCATGTTCAATGCTATTTCTATTGAATAATTTGGACAGCTGTCTCTAAGTCTAATTTATCTTGAGCATATTTCAAATGCACAAAAATGATATGTCAAAAAGCATCACATTAAATATACGTGATGAAAGCTATTCCGTACATCTGTACGCCATTTTACAGTGGCAGTGTCATTATCTGTGACATGCAATAAAAGATCATGTAACCTTCATTTGTAATTGTCTTGGTGTTCTGTTTTTTTTAACTTGCTCCTGAAGTAATTTGGGTGTGCTGTAGCAATTCCATATGTGACCGGTTACAGGATATGAGGCATTTGACGCCAGTTCCTACTTCACTGTTGGGCCGTAAATATATACATTCTTCAGAAATGCCTTCTTAAACTTTAATGCGTCTTAATTACAAACTGGTATGTGATTTATAAATATGAATAAAAATGTTGAATTATGAGCCTAGTTTAGCCAAGGAGAAAGCACTGAGCTACAGTATACAGGGAGAAAGAAAGGATCCTTCCTGGCTAGTCATGATTGGCTGAGATAATTAAGAGGTTGGACATGCCGTGAGATGAGTCCTGATTGGCCTGTCATGTCACAGGATTCTGTTTATAAAATAATTGGAGCTTTCCTGGTCAGTATATCGATAATATTTGCTACCACAGATTTTTGGAATGATACAGCTTTGGACAACTGCAAAAGTGTTACTAGAGCTCTCGAAAACATTGTTGCTCTGACTTTAGCTGTGTTTTAGTAGAGAGAATACTCTCTGGAGAACAATGCCATGCTGACTCACGTGTTTACATGTGTGGGTGGAGCTAAGGCTTAAGAGGGTGTAAACTATGCGGAATAGGTGTAAACACAGAAGAGCTCTCTAGGAAGTGCAACAAGCTCATGAAAATCTTTCAAAGGGCATTTTTGCTCCTACTTGTTTCCTTATGTGGGATAACAAGTTTATTAAGTTTTTCCAGCACCATACGTTTCCCATGTTTCCTTCAACTACAGTTTATGTCGACCATTTTGAAGCGCTGAGTCTGTACTTTTCATATAATCAATATCATATAGTCATAGTCATGTACTTTTCATAAAATGTAAATAAATAAAACATATCACTTGCGTTTGATTAAAGCCTCAATAGAGACATCTGGACATGATGTGCGATCAAATATCTGAGAATTATATTTCAAAGTAATTCTTTTTTATTTCTCTATACTCTTCATTCTCTACAAAAAATGTGGAGTACGTTGTAGATATCAGTCAAAATAAAGACTAACGCTACAGAATGTGTGGAGTACGTTGTAGAGATCAGTCAAAATAAAGACTAACACTACAGAATGTGTGGAGTACGTTGTAAATATCAGTCAAAATAAAGAATAACACTACAGAATGTGTGGAGTACGTTGTAGAGATCAGTCAAAATAAAGACTAACACTACAGAATGTGTGGAGTACGTTGTAGAGATCAGTCAAAATAAAGACTAACACTACAGAATGTGTGGAGTACGTTGTAGAGATCAGTCAAAATAAAGACTAACACTACAGAATGTGTGGAGTACGTTGTAGAGATCAGTCAAAATAAAGACTAACTCTACAGAATGTGAAATCTGTTCAAGAGGTACTATGGTTAGTGAATACAGTGGAACTGTATTGTTAATTTGCACCGTAACACTGCCTGACCTAACTTCAGTGAAAGAACAGCTTGGTAATAGATTTTCCCCTCTGACCACATTAGTTCAAGCAGTGCTTTCAACCTACTGTACTTCTATAACCTAAGCGTTCATACCCCTCCAGGTCGAACAGCTTTGAAGTCTGTGCCTTAGATGGAACGAGCACCAATATTCTACAATTTTGCACTGCAGCAGAAAGCACTGACTGGCTTCAAGCAATATCAACCAATATCAGTGATTTGACACTGGAGAATGTAAGTCTACAGTATTAACAGGTACATTTTTTTTAAACACAGATTTAATTGATAGGATTAAGAGGTTAAGATTACTGTATTGGTCAATTGCACACAAAATCCTACCGAAATGTGACGTCCGCTTTTAACCTAACACCGCTGAAAGACACCTACCTACCTACCTACCTACCTACCTACCTACCTACCTACCTACCTACCTACCTACCTACATACATACATACATACATACATACATACATACATACATACATACGTGCCATTAGAAAGTATTCAGACCCCTTGACTTATTCCACATTTTGTTGTTTTACAGCCTGAATTTAAAATTGATTAAATATCATTTTTTTCTCTCACCAATCTACACACAATATCCCATAATGACAATGTGAAAACATGTTTTTAGATATGTTTGCAAATGTATTGAAAATGAAATACAGAAATATCTAATTTACATAAGTATTCACTCCCATGAGTCAATACATGTTAGAATCACCTTTGGCAGCGATTACAGGTGTGAGTCTTTCTGGGTAATTCTCTAAGAGCTTTGCACACCTGGATTGTACAATATTTGCACATTATTATTTCATGCTAGACAGCCATTTTCAAGTCTTTCCATACATTTTCAAGACAATTTAAGTCAAAACTGTAACTAGGCCACTCAGGAACATTCAATGTCTTCTTGGGAAGCAACTCCAGTGTATATTTGACCTTGTGTTTTAGGTTATTGTCCTGCTGAAAGGTGTATTCATCTCCCAGTGTCTGTTGGAAAGCAGACTGAAACATAGCACGTTGTATTCAGGACAAAAAGCAGTATTACTTTAGTGCCTTGTTGCAAACAGGATGCATGTTTTGGAATATTCTGTACAGGCTTCCTTCTTTTCACTTTGTCAATTAGGTTAGTATTGTGGAGTAACTACAATGTTGTTGATCCATCCTCAGGTTTCTCCTATCACAGCCATTAAACTCTGTAACTGTTTTAAAGTCACCATTGGCCTCATGGTGAAATCCCTGAGCGGTTTCCTTCCTCTCCGGCAACTGAGTTAGGAAGGACGCCTGTGTCTTTGTAGTGACTGGGTGTATTGATACACCATCCAAAGTGTAATTAATAACTTCACCATGCTCAAATGCGTATTCAGTGTCTACTTTTTTAAATGTGTTACCATTCTACCAATTGGTGCCCTTCTTTGCGAGGCATTGGAAAACCTCCCTGGTCTTTGTGGTTGAATCTTTGTTTGAAATTCACTGCTCAACTGAGGAATCTTACAGATAATTGTATGTGTGGGGTACAGAGATGAGGTAGTCATTCAAAAATCAAGTCCATGCAACTTATTATATGACTTTTTAAGCAATTATTTTTAGGCTAGCCATAACAAACTTATTTAGGCATTGCCATAACAAACTTATTGAGGCTAGCCATAACAAACTTATTTAGGCTAGCCATAACAAACTTATTTAGGCTAGCCATAACAAACTTATTTAGGCGTTGCCATAACAAACTTATTTAGGCGTTGCCATAACAAAGGTGTTGAATACTTATTGACTCAAGACATTTCAACTTTTCATTTTTAAATAATTTGTAAAAATGTAAAAAAAAATATATATATATAATTCCACTTTAACATTATGTGGTATTGTGTGAAGACCAGTGACACAACATCTAAATGTAATCCATTTGAAATTCAGGCTGATACACAACGAAATGTGGAAAAAGTCAAAGGGTGTGAATACATTCTGAAGGCACTGTACATGTACAGGTTTTGGAGAGGTGCGGGTGCCTGCCATGCTGGGAGCTGTCGTTGTAGAATTTCCCAAAGGCCAAATACTACCTTGAGACGCACACAAGTTACTCACAACAGAAGATTTGTGCCGAGCTCCGAGTGGCATTAGAATATTTAAATCCTCCTATTCCTATATCATTACTATCATAATGATCCTCTCCCTCTCTTCTAGAAAGATGTATTCATGGGCATAATGAATTACTGCCTTGTAGTTAATCCATCATTAATACTCACATGCTCGCTAGTGTTTAGCGATCTCATTTTCACGATCTCCTTTTGATTAACACACTGATGATCTATCTGCCTGCCTCTCTAAAGATCCATCCATGCAGCTCTGAGCTGCACAACCACACAGCTGGGGTTTTTTATATATATTTTTTTAATTCAGCCGTGCGTCACCTAATTATGGATAAGGAGTCTGATTGCTAAACGTCCAATCAGGATGTGATTGTGAGAAGAGCTTGGGGAGCAGAACTCGTTTGGCTTTTATTGTGGTGACCAACAAACCTATAAATAGACTGTGACATCCTCTGGGCCCTGACATGTTCATCAATTGAGACTTCATATGATATAGCAGCTGACTTTCAGCTTGCTTAATAGGATGTTAGTTGTTGGTTTGATCATGGGACAGTAATTACATTACAGCTGGTGTGACCATGTGACAGTAATGTATTAGAGCTGGTTTGACCATGTGACAGTAATGTATTAGAGATGGTTTGACCATGTGACAGTAATGTATTACAGCTGGTTTGACCATGTGACAGTAATGTATTAGAGCTGGTTTGACCATGTGACAGTAATGTATTAGAGCTGGTTTGACCATGTGACAGTAATGTATTAGAGATGGTTTGACCATGTGACAGTAATGTATTAGAGCTGGTTTGACCATGTGACAGTAATGTATTAGAGCTGGTTTGGCCATGTGACAGTAATGTATTAGAGCTGGTTTGACCATGTGACAGTAATGTATTAGAGCTGGTTTGACCATGTGACAGTAATGTATTAGAGCTGGTTTGACCATGTGACAGTAATGTATTAGAGCTGATTTGACCATGTGACAGTAATGTATTAGAGCTGGTTTGACCATGTGACAGTAATGTATTAGAGCTGGTTTGACCATGTGACAGTAATGTATTAGAGCTGATTTGACCATGTGACAGTAATGTATTAGAGCTGGTTTGACCATGTGACAGTAATGTATTAGAGCTGGTTTGACCATGTGACAGTAATGTATTAGAGCTGGTTTGACCATGTGACAGTAATGTATTAGAGCTGGTTTGACCATGTGACAGTAATATATTAGAGATGGTTTGACCATGTGACAGTAATGTATTAGAGCTGGTTTGACCATGTGACAGTAATGTATTAGAGCTGGTTTGACCATGTGACAGTAATGTATTAGAGCTGGTTTGACCATGTGACAGTAATGTATTAGAGCTGGTTTGACCATGTGACAGTAATGTATTAGAGATGGTTTGACCATGTGACAGTAATGTATTAGAGCTGGTTTGACCATGTGACAGTAATGTATTAGAGCTGGTTTGGCCATGTGACAGTAATGTATTAGAGCTGGTTTGACCATGTGACAGTAATGTATTAGAGCTGGTTTGACCATGTGACAGTAATGTATTAGAGCTGGTTTGACCATGTGACAGTAATGTATTAGAGCTGATTTGACCATGTGACAGTAATGTATTAGAGCTGGTTTGACCATGTGACAGTAATGTATTAGAGCTGGTTTGACCATGTGACAGTAATGTATTAGAGCTGATTTGACCATGTGACAGTAATGTATTAGAGCTGGTTTGACCATGTGACAGTAATGTATTAGAGCTGGTTTGACCATGTGACAGTAATGTATTAGAGCTGGTTTGACCATGTGACAGTAATGTATTAGAGCTGGTTTGACCATGTGACAGTAATATATTAGAGATGGTTTGACCATGTGACAGTAATGTATTAGAGCTGGTTTGACCATGTGACAGTAATGTATTAGAGCTGGTTTGACCATGTGACAGTAATGTATTAGAGCTGGTTTGACCATGTGACAGTAATGTATTAGAGCTGGTTTGACCATGTGACAGTAATGTATTAGAGATGGTTTGACCATGTGACAGTAATGTATTAGAGCTGGTTTGACCATGTGACAGTAATGTATTAGAGATGGTTTGACCATGTGACAGTAATGTATTAGAGCTGGTTTGACCATGTGCCAGTAATGTATTAGAGCTGGTTTGACCATGTGACAGTAATGTATTAGAGCTGGTTTGACCATGTGACAGTAATGTATTAGAGCTGGTTTGACCATGTGACAGTAATGTATTACAGCTGGTTTGACCATGTGACAGTAATGTATTAGAGCTGGTTTGACCATGTGACAGTACTGTATTACAGCTGGTTTGACCATGTGACAGTAATGTATTACATCTGGTTTGACCATGTGACAGTAATGTATTAGAGCTGGTTTGACCATGTGACAGTAATGTATTAGAGATGGTTTGACCATGTGCCAGTAATGTATTAGAGCTGGTTTGACCATGTGACAGTAATGTATTAGAGATGGTTTGACCATGTGACAGTAATGTATTAGAGCTGGTTTGACCATGTGACAGTAATGTATTAGAGCTGGTTTGACCATGTGACAGTAATGTATTAGAGCTGGTTTGACCATGTGCCAGTAATGTATTAGAGATGGTTTGACCATGTGACAGTAATATATTAGAGATGGTTTGACCATGTGACAGTAATGTATTAGAGCTGGTTTGACCATGTGACAGTAATGTATTAGAGATGGTTTGACCATGTGACAGTAATGTATTAGAGCTGGTTTGACCATGTGACAGTAATGTATTAGAGATGGTTTGACCATGTGACAGTAATGTATTAGAGCTGGTTTGACCATGTGACAGTAATGTATTAGAGATGGTTTGACCATGTGACAGTAATGTATTAGAGCTGGTTTGACCATGTGACAGTAATGTATTAGAGCTGGTTTGACCATGTGACAGTAATGTATTAGAGCTGGTTTGACCATGTGACAGTAATGTATTAGAGCTGGTTTGACCATGTGACAGTAATGTATTACAGCTGGTTTATAATGTATTACATGCTTTTCTTTATTGTTTTCACCTCTTACAGATGAAAATGATTAACAGATATTGCTCTCCGGATGATCAGGTATGTTCTCATGCAAGGCGCTATAACAATCTACATCTATAACTATCTACATCTATAACTATTACTATCTACATCTATAACTATCTACATCTATAACTATCTACATCTATAACTATCTACATATATAACTATTACTATCTACATCTATAACTATCTACATCTATAACAATCTACATCTATAACTATCTTCATCTATAACTATCTACATCTATAACTGTCTACATCTATAACTATTACTATCTACATCTATAACTATCTACATCTATAACTATTACTATCTACATCTATAACTATTACTATCTTCATCTATAACTATCTACATCTATAACTATTACTATCTACATCTATAACTATCTACATCTATAACAATCTACATCTATAACTATCTTCATCTACAACTATCTTCATCTATAACTATCTACAAGTATAACTATCTACATCTATAACTATCTACATCTATAACTATCTACATCTATAACTATCTACATCTATAACTATCTACATCTATAACTATCTATAACTACAACTATCTACATCTACAACTATCTACATCTATAACTTTCTACATCTATAACTATCGACATCTATAACTTTCTACATCTATAACTATCTACATCTACAACTATCTATAACTACAACTATCTACATCTATAACTTTCTACATCTATAACTATCTACATCTATAATTATCTACATCTATAACTATCTACATATATAACTATCTACATCTATAACTATAACTATCTACATCTATAACTATCTACATCTATAACTATCTACATCTATAACTATCTACATCTATAACTATCTACATCTATAACTATCTACATCTATAACTATCTACATCTATAAATATCTACATCTATAACTATCTACATCTATAACTATAACTATCTACATCTATAAATATCTACATCTATAACTATCTACATCTATAACTATCTACATCTATAAATATCTACATCTATAACTATCTACATCTATAACTATAACTATCTACATCTATAAATATCTACATCTATAACTATCTACATCTATAACTATAACTATCTACATCTATAAATATCTACATATATAACTATCTACATATATAACTATCTACATCTATAACTTTCTACATATATAACTATCTACATCTATAACTTTCTACATCTATAACTATCTACATCTATAACTACAACTATCTACATCTATAACTATCTACATCTATAACTATCTACATCTATAACTATCTACATCTATAACTATCTACATCTATAACTATCTACATCTATAAATATCTACATCTATAACTATCTACATCTATAACTTTCTACATCTATAATTATCTACAACTATTACTATCTACATCTATAACTACAACTATCTACATCTATAACTTTCTACATCTATAACTATCTACATCTATAACTATCTACATCTTTAACTATCTTCATCTATAATTATCTACAACTATTACTATCTACATCTATAACTATAACTATCTACATCTATAACTATCTACATCTGTAACTATCTACATCTATAATTATCTACAACTATTACTATCTACATCTATAACTATAACTATCTACATCTATAACTATCTACATCTATAACTATCTACATCTACAACTATCTACATCTATAACTATCTACATCTATAACTATCTACATATATAACTATCTACATCTATAACTATCTACATCTATAATTATCTACAACTATTACTCTCTACAACTATTACTATCTACATCTATAACTATAACTATCTACATCTATAACTATCTACATCTATAACTATCTACATCTATAACTATCTACATCTATAACTATCTACATCTATAACTATCTACATCTATAATTATCTACAACTATTACTATCTACATCTACATCTATAACTATCTACATCTATAACTATCTACATCTATAACTATCTACATCTACAACTATCTACATCTATAACTATCTACATCTATAACTATCTACATCTATAACTATCTACAACTATTACTATCTACATCTATAACTATCTACATCTATAATTATCTACAACTATAACTATCTACATCTACAACTATCTACATCTATAACTATCTACATCTATAACTATCTACATCTATAACTATCTACAACTATTACTATCTACATCTATAACTAGCTACATTTATAACTATCTACATCTACAACTATCTACATCTATAATTATCTACAACTATTACTATCTACATCTATAACTATCTACATCTATAACTATCTACATCTATAACTATCTACATCTATAACTATAACTATCTACATCTATAACTATCTACATCTATAACTATCTACATCTATAACTATCTACATCTATAACTATCTACATCTACAACTATAACTATCTACATCTATAACTATCTACATCTATAACTTTCTATATCTATAACTATCTACATCTATTACTATCTACATCTATAACTATCTACATCTGTAACTATCTACATCTATAACTATCTACAGCTATAACTATCTACATCTATAACTATCTACATCTATAACTATCTACATCTATAACTATCTACATCTATAACTATCTACATCTATAACTATAACTATCTACATCTATAACTATCTACATCTATAACTATCTACATCTATAACTATCTACAACAACAACTATCTAAATCTATAACTATCTACATCTATAACTATCTACATCTATAACTATCTTCATCTATAACTATCTACATCTATAACTATCTACATCTATAACTATCTACATCTATAACTATCTACATCTCTAAGTATCTACATCTATAATTATCTACAACTATTACTATCTACATCTATAACTACAACTATCTACATCAATAACTATCTACATCTATAACTATAACTATCTACATCTATAACTATATACATCTATAACTATCTTCATCTATAACTATCTACATCTATAACTATCTACATATATAACTATCTACATCTATAACTACCTACATCTATAACTATAACTATCTACATCTATAAATATCTACATCTATAACTATCTACATCTATAACTATAACTATCTACATCTATAAATATCTACATATATAACTATCTACATCTATAACTATCTACATCTATAACTTTCTACATATATAACTATCTACATCTATAACTTTCTACATCTATAACTATCTTCATCTATAACTATCTACATCTATAACTATCTACATCTATAACTATTACCTTCTACATCTATAACTATCTACATCTATAACTATTACTATCTACATCTATAACTATTACTATCTTCATCTATAACTATCTACATCTATAACTATTACTATCTACATCTATAACTATCTACATCTATAACAATCTACATCTATAACTATCTTCATCTACAACTATCTTCATCTATAACTATCTACAAGTATAACTATCTACATCTATAACTATCTACATCTATAACTATCTACATCTATAACTATCTACATCTATAACTATCTACATCTATAACTATCTATAACTACAACTATCTACATCTACAACTATCTACATCTATAACTTTCTACATCTATAACTATCGACATCTATAACTTTCTACATCTATAACTATCTACATCTACAACTATCTATAACTACAACTATCTACATCTATAACTTTCTACATCTATAACTATCTACATCTATAATTATCTACATCTATAACTATCTACATATATAACTATCTACATCTATAACTATAACTATCTACATCTATAACTATCTACATCTATAACTATCTACATCTATAACTATCTACATACATCTATAACTATCTACATCTATAACTATCTACATCTATAACTATCTACATCTATAACTATCTACATCTATAAATATCTACATCTATAACTATCTACATCTATAACTATAACTATCTACATCTATAAATATCTACATCTATAACTATCTACATCTATAACTATAACTATCTACATCTATAAATATCTACATATATAACTATCTACATATATAACTATCTACATCTATAACTTTCTACATATATAACTATCTACATCTATAACTTTCTACATCTATAACTATCTACATCTATAACTACAACTATCTACATCTATAACTATCTACATCTATAACTATCTACATCTATAACTATCTACATCTATAACTATCTACATCTATAAATATCTACATCTATAACTATCTACATCTATAACTTTCTACATCTATAATTATCTACAACTATTACTATCTACATCTATAACTACAACTATCTACATCTATAACTTTCTACATCTATAACTATCTACATCTATAACTATCTACATCTTTAACTATCTTCATCTATAATTATCTACAACTATTACTATCTACATCTATAACTATAACTATCTACATCTATAACTATCTACATCTGTAACTATCTACATCTATAATTATCTACAACTATTACTATCTACATCTATAACTATAACTATCTACATCTATAACTATCTACATCTATAACTATCTACATCTACAACTATCTACATCTATAACTATCTACATCTATAACTATCTACATATATAACTATCTACATCTATAACTATCTACATCTATAATTATCTACAACTATTACTCTCTACAACTATTACTATCTACATCTATAACTATAACTATCTACATCTATAACTATCTACATCTATAACTATCTACATCTATAACTATCTACATCTATAACTATCTACATCTATAACTATCTACATCTATAATTATCTACAACTATTACTATCTACATCTACATCTATAACTATCTACATCTATAACTATCTACATCTATAACTATCTACATCTACAACTATCTACATCTATAACTATCTACATCTATAACTATCTACATCTATAACTATCTACAACTATTACTATCTACATCTATAACTATCTACATCTATAATTATCTACAACTATAACTATCTACATCTACAACTATCTACATCTATAACTATCTACATCTATAACTATCTACATCTATAACTATCTACAACTATTACTATCTACATCTATAACTAGCTACATTTATAACTATCTACATCTACAACTATCTACATCTATAATTATCTACAACTATTACTATCTACATCTATAACTATCTACATCTATAACTATCTACATCTATAACTATCTACATCTATAACTATCTACATCTATAACTATCTACATCTACAACTATAACTATCTACATCTATAACTATCTACATCTATAACTTTCTATATCTATAACTATCTACATCTATAACTATCTACATCTATAACTATCTACATCTGTAACTATCTACATCTATAACTATCTACAGCTATAACTATCTACATCTATAACTATCTACATCTATAACTATCTACATCTATAACTATCTACATCTATAACTATCTACATCTATAACTATAACTATCTACATCTATAACTATCTACATCTATAACTATCTACATCTATAACTATCTACAACAACAACTATCTAAATCTATAACTATCTACATCTATAACTATCTACATCTATAACTATCTTCATCTATAACTATCTACATCTATAACTATCTACATCTATAACTATCTACATCTATAACTATCTACATCTCTAAGTATCTACATCTATAATTATCTACAACTATTACTATCTACATCTATAACTACAACTATCTACATCAATAACTATCTACATCTATAACTATAACTATCTACATCTATAACTATATACATCTATAACTATCTTCATCTATAACTATCTACATCTATAACTATCTACATATATAACTATCTACATCTATAACTACCTACATCTATAACTATAACTATCTACATCTATAAATATCTACAGCTATAACTATCTACATCTATAACTATAACTATCTACATCTATAAATATCTACATATATAACTATCTACATCTATAACTATCTACATCTATAACTTTCTACATATATAACTATCTACATCTATAACTTTCTACATCTATAACTATCTACATCTATAAATATCTACATCTATAACTATCTACATATATAACTATCTACATCTATAACTATCTACATCTATAATTATCTACATCTATAACTATCTACATCTATAACTATCTACATCTATAACTATAACTATCTACATCTATAACTATCTACATCTATAACTATCTACATCTATAACTATCTACATCTATAACTTTCTATATCTATAACTATCTACATCTATAACTATCTACATCTATAACTATCTACATCTGTAACTATCTACATCTATAACTATCTACAGCTATAGCTATAACTATCTACATCTATAATTATCTACATCTATAACTATCTACATCTATAACTATCTACATCTATAACTATAACTATCTACATCTATAACTATAACTATCTACATCTATAATTATCTACATCTATAACTATCTACATCTATAACTATCTACATCTATAACTATAACTATCTACATCTATAACTATCTACATCTATAACTATCTACATCTATAACTATCTACATCTATAACTTTCTATATCTATAACTATCTACATCTATAACTATCTACATCTATAACTATCTACATCTATAACTATAACTATCTACATCTATAACTATCTACATCTATAACTATCTACATCTATAACTATCTACAACAACAACTATCTAAATCTATAACTATCTACATCTATAACTATCTACATCTATAACTATCTTCATCTATAACTATCTACATCTATAACTATCTACATCTATAACTATCTACATCTATAACTATCTACATCTCTAAGTATCTACATCTATAATTATCTACAACTATTACTATCTACATCTATAACTACAACTATCTACATCAATAACTATCTACATCTATAACTATAACTATCTACATCTATAACTATATACATCTATAACTATCTTCATCTATAACTATCTACATATATAACTATCTACATATATAACTATCTACATCTATAACTACCTACATCTATAACTATAACTATCTACATCTATAAATATCTACAGCTATAACTATCTACATCTATAACTATAACTATCTACATATATAACTATCTACATCTATAACTACCTACATCTATAACTATAACTATCTACATCTATAAATATCTACAGCTATAACTATCTACATCTATAACTATCTACATTTATAACTATCTACATCTACAACTATCTACATCTATAATTATCTACAACTATTACTATCTACATCTATAACTATCTACATCTATAACTATCTAAATCTATAACTATCTACATCTATAACTATCTACATCTATAACTATAACTATCTACATCTATAACTATCTACATCTATAACTATCTACATCTATAACTATCTACATCTACATCTATAACTATCTACATCTATAACTATAACTATCTACATCTATAACTATCTACATCTATAACTATCTACATCTATAACTATCTACAACAACAACTATCTACATCTATAACTATCTACATCTATAACTATAACTATCTACATCTATAACTATCTACATCTATAACTATCTACATCTATAACTATCTACATCTACATCTATAACTATCTACATCTATAACTATAACTATCTACATCTATAACTATCTACATCTATAACTATCTACATCTATAACTATCTACAACAACAACTATCTACATCTATAACTATCTACATCTATAACTATCTACATCTATAACTATCTTCATCTATAACTATCTACATCTATAACTATCTACATCTATACCTATCTACATCTATAACTATCTACATCTATAACTATCTACATCTATAAGTATCTACATCTATAACTATCTACATCTATAATCATCTACATCTATAACTATCTACATCTATAACTATCTACATCTATAACTATAACTATCTACATCTATAACAATCAACATCTATAACGATCTACATCTATAACTATCTACATCTATAACTATAACTATCTACATCTATAACTATCTACAACAACAACTATCTACATCAGTAAATATCTACATCTATAACTATCTACATCTATAACTATCTTCATCTATAACTATCTACATCTATAACTATCTAGATTTATAACTATCTACATCTATAACTATCTACATCTCTAAGTATCTACATCTATAATTATCTACAACTATTACTATCTACATCTATAACTACAACTATCTACATCAATAACTATCTACATCTATAACTATAACTATCTACATCTATAACTATATACATCTATAACTATCTTCATCTATAACTATCTACATCTATAACTATCTACATCTATAACTATCTACATCTATAACTATCTACATCTATAACTATAACTATCTACATCTATAAATATCTACATCTATAACTATCTACATCTATAACTATAACTATCTACATCTATAATATCTACATATATAACTATCTACATCTATAACTATCTACATCTATAACTTTCTACATATATAACTATCTACATCTATAACTTTCTACATCTATAACTATCTACATCTATAAATATCTACATCTATAACTATCTACATATATAACTATCTACATCTATAACTATCTACATCTATAATTATCTACATCTATAACTATCTACATCTATAACTATAACTATCTACATCTATAACTATCTACATCTATAACTATCTACATCTATAACTATCTACATCTATAACTATCTACATCTATAACTATCTACATCTATAACTATAACTATCTACATCTATAAATATCTACATCTATAACTATCTACATCTATAACTATAACTATCTACATCTATAAATATCTACATATATAACTATCTACATCTATAACTATCTACATCTATAACTTTCTACATATATAACTATCTACATCTATAACTTTCTACATCTATAACTATCTACATCTATAACTACAACTATCTACATCTATAACTATCTACATCTATACCTATCTACATCTATAACTATCTACATCTATAACTATCTACATCTATAAGTATCTACATCTATAACTATCTACATCTATAAATATCTACATCTATAACTATCTACATCTATAACTATCTACATCTATAATTATCTACAACTATTACTATCTACATCTATAACTACAACTATCTACATCTATAACTTTCTACATCTATAACTATCTACATCTATAACTATCTACATCTTTAACTATCTTCATCTATAATTATCTACAACTATTACTATCTACATCTATAACTATAACTATCTACATCTATAACTATCTACATCTATAACTATCTACATCTATAATTATCTACAACTATTACTATCTACATCTATAACTATCTACATCTATAACTATCTACATCTATAACTATCTACATCTACAACTATCTACATCTATAACTATCTACATCTGTAACTATCTACATCTATAATTATCTACAACTATTACTATCTACATCTATAACTATAATTATCTACATCATTAACTATCTACATCTATAACTATCTACATCTACAACTATATATAACTACAACTATCTACATCTATAACTTTCTACATCTATAACTATCTACATCTATAACTATCTACATCTATAACTATCTACATCTATAACTATCTATAACTACAACTATCTACATCTACAACTATCTACATCTATAACTTTCTACATCTATAACTATCTACATCTATAACTATCTACATCTATAACTATCTACATCTACAACTATCTATAACTACAACTATCTACATCTATAACTTTCTACATCTATAACTATCTACATCTATAAATATCTACATATATAACTATCTACATCTATAACTATCTACATCTATAATTATCTACATCTATAACTATCTACATCTATAACTATCTACATCTATAACTATAACTATCTACATCTATAACTATCTACATCTATAACTATCTACATCTATAACTATAACTATCTACATCTATAACTATCTACATCTATAACTATCTACATCTATAACTATCTACATCTATAACTATCTACATCTATAAATATCTACATCTATAACTATCTACATCTATAACTATAACTATCTACATCTATAAATATCTACATATATAACTATCTACATCTATAACTATCTACATCTATAACTTTCTACATATATAACTATCTACATCTATAACTTTCTACATCTATAACTATCTACATCTATAACTACAACTATCTACATCTATAACTATCTACATCTATAACTATCTACATCTATAACTATCTACATCTATAACTATCTACATCTATAACTATCTACATCTATAACTATCTACATCTATAACTATCTACAACTATCTACATCTATAACTATCTACATCTATAATTATCTACAACTATTACTATCTACATCTACATCTATAACTATCTACATCTATAACTATCTACCTCTATAACTATCTACATCTACATCTACAACTATCTACATCTATAACTATCTACTACTATTACTATCTACATCTATAACTATAACTATCTACATCTATAACGATCTACATCTATAACTATCTACATCTATAACTATCTACATCTACAACTATAACTATCTACATCTATAACTATCTACATCTATAATTATCTACAACTATAACTATCTATATCTACAACTATCTACATCTATAACTATCTACATCTATAACTATCTACAACTATTACTATCTACATCTATAACTATCTACATTTATAACTATCTACATCTACAACTATCTACATCTATAATTATCTACAACTATTACTATCTACATCTATAACTATCTACATCTATAACTATCTAAATCTATAACTATCTACATCTATAACTATCTACATCTATAACTATAACTATCTACATCTATAACTATCTACATCTATAACTATCTACATCTATAACTATCTACATCTACAACTATAACTATCTACATCTATAACTATCTACATCTATAACTATCTACATCTATAACTATCTACATCTATAACTATCTACATCTATAACTATCTACATCTATAACTATAACTATCTACATCTATAACTATCTACATCTATAACTATCTACATCTATAACTATCTACATCTATAACTATCTACAACAACAACTATCTACATCTATAACTATCTACATCTATAACTATCTACATCTATAACTATCTTCATCTATAACTATCTACATCTATAACTATCTACATCTATACCTATCTACATCTATAACTATCTACATCTATAACTATCTACATCTATAAGTATCCACATCTATAATTATCTACAACTATTACTATCTACATCTATAACTACAACTATCTACATCTATAACTTTCTACATCTATAACTATCTACATCTATAACTATCTACATCTTTAACTATCTTCATCTATAATTATCTACAACTATTACTATCTACATCTATAACTATAACTATCTACATCTATAACTATCTACATCTATAATTATCTACAACTATTACTATCTACATCTATAACTATCTACATCTATAACTATCTATAACTACAACTATCTACATCTATAACTATCTACATCTATAACTATCTACATCTACAACTATCTACATCTATAACTATCTACATCTGTAACTATCTACATCTATAATTATCTACAACTATTACTATCTACATCTATAACTATAACTATCTACAACTATTACTATCTACATCTATAACTATTCACATCTGTAACTATCTACATCTATAATTATCTACAACTATTACTATCTACATCTATAACTATCTACAACTATTACTATCTACATCTATTACTATCTACATCTATAACTATCTACATCTATAACTATCTACATCTATAACTATCTACATCTATAACTACAACTATCTACATCTATAACTATCTACATCTATAACTATCTACATCTATAACTATCTACATCTATAACTATCTACATCTATAACTATCTACATCTATAACTATCTACATCTATAACTATCTACAACTATCTACATCTATAACTATCTACATCTATAATTATCTACAACTATTACTATCTACATCTACATCTATAACTATCTACATCTATAACTGTCTACATCTATAACTATCTACATCTACATCTACAACTATCTACATCTATAACTATCTACATCTATAACTATCTACAACTATTACTATCTACATCTATAACTATAACTATCTACATCTATAACGATCTACATCTACAACTATAACTATCTACATCTATAACTATCTACATCTATAATTATCTACAACTATAACTATCTATATCTACAACTATCTACATCTATAACTATCTACATCTATAACTATCTACAACTATTACTATCTACATCTATAACTATCTACATTTATAACTATCTACATCTACAACTATCTACATCTATAATTATCTACAACTATTACTATCTACATCTATAACTATCTACATCTATAACTATCTAAATCTATAACTATCTACATCTATAACTATCTACATCTATAACTATAACTATCTACATCTATAACTATCTACATCTATAACTATCTACATCTATAACTATCTACATCTACAACTATCTATAACTACAACTATCTACATCTATAACTTTCTACATCTATAACTATCTACATCTATAAATATCTACATCTATAACTATCTACATATATAACTATCTACATCTATAACTATCTACATCTATAATTATCTACATCTATAACTATCTACATCTATAACTATCTACATCTATAACTATAACTATCTACATCTATAACTATCTACATCTATAACTATCTACATCTATAACTATCTACATCTATAACTATCTACATCTATAAATATCTACATCTATAACTATCTACATCTATAACTATAACTATCTACATCTATAAATATCTACATATATAACTATCTACATCTATAACTATCTACATCTATAACTTTCTACATATATAACTATCTACATCTATAACTTTCTACATCTATAACTATCTACATCTATAACTACAACTATCTACATCTATAACTATCTACATCTATAACTATCTACATCTATAACTATCTACATCTATAACTATCTACATCTATAACTATCTACAACTATCTACATCTATAACTATCTACATCTATAATTATCTACAACTATTACTATCTACATCTACATCTATAACTATCTACATCTATAACTATCTACATCTATAACTATCTACATCTACATCTACAACTATCTACATCTATAACTATCTACTACTATTACTATCTACATCTATAACTATAACTATCTACATCTATAACGATCTACATCTATAACTATCTACATCTATAACTATCTACATCTACAACTATAACTATCTACATCTATAACTATCTACATCTATAATTATCTACAACTATAACTATCTATATCTACAACTATCTACATCTATAACTATCTACATCTATAACTATCTACAACTATTACTATCTACATCTATAACTATCTACATTTATAACTATCTACATCTACAACTATCTACATCTATAATTATCTACAACTATTACTATCTACATCTATAACTATCTACATCTATAACTATCTAAATCTATAACTATCTACATCTATAACTATCTACATCTATAACTATAACTATCTACATCTATAACTATCTACATCTATAACTATCTACATCTATAACTATCTACATCTACAACTATAACTATCTACATCTATAACTATCTACATCTATAACTATCTACATCTATAACTATCTACATCTATAACTATCTACATCTATAACTATCTACATCTATAACTATCTACATCTATAACTATAACTATCTACATCTATAACTATCTACATCTATAACTATCTACATCTATAACTATCTACATCTATAACTATCTACAACAACAACTATCTACATCTATAACTATCTACATCTATAACTATCTACATCTATAACTATCTTCATCTATAACTATCTACATCTATAACTATCTACATCTATACCTATCTACATCTATAACTATCTACATCTATAACTATCTACATCTATAAGTATCCACATCTATAATTATCTACAACTATTACTATCTACATCTATAACTACAACTATCTACATCTATAACTGTCTACATCTATAACTATCTACATCTACATCTACAACTATCTACATCTATAACTATCTACATCTATAACTATCTACAACTATTACTATCTACATCTATAACTATAACTATCTACATCTATAACGATCTACATCTACAACTATAACTATCTACATCTATAACTATCTACATCTATAATTATCTACAACTATAACTATCTATATCTACAACTATCTACATCTATAACTATCTACATCTATAACTATCTACAACTATTACTATCTACATCTATAACTATCTACATTTATAACTATCTACATCTACAACTATCTACATCTATAATTATCTACAACTATTACTATCTACATCTATAACTATCTACATCTATAACTATCTAAATCTATAACTATCTACATCTATAACTATCTACATCTATAACTATAACTATCTACATCTATAACTATCTACATCTATAACTATCTACATCTATAACTATCTACATCTACAACTATCTATAACTACAACTATCTACATCTATAACTTTCTACATCTATAACTATCTACATCTATAAATATCTACATCTATAACTATCTACATATATAACTATCTACATCTATAACTATCTACATCTATAATTATCTACATCTATAACTATCTACATCTATAACTATCTACATCTATAACTATAACTATCTACATCTATAACTATCTACATCTATAACTATCTACATCTATAACTATCTACATCTATAACTATCTACATCTATAAATATCTACATCTATAACTATCTACATCTATAACTATAACTATCTACATCTATAAATATCTACATATATAACTATCTACATCTATAACTATCTACATCTATAACTTTCTACATATATAACTATCTACATCTATAACTTTCTACATCTATAACTATCTACATCTATAACTACAACTATCTACATCTATAACTATCTACATCTATAACTATCTACATCTATAACTATCTACATCTATAACTATCTACATCTATAACTATCTACAACTATCTACATCTATAACTATCTACATCTATAATTATCTACAACTATTACTATCTACATCTACATCTATAACTATCTACATCTATAACTATCTACATCTATAACTATCTACATCTACATCTACAACTATCTACATCTATAACTATCTACTACTATTACTATCTACATCTATAACTATAACTATCTACATCTATAACGATCTACATCTATAACTATCTACATCTATAACTATCTACATCTACAACTATAACTATCTACATCTATAACTATCTACATCTATAATTATCTACAACTATAACTATCTATATCTACAACTATCTACATCTATAACTATCTACATCTATAACTATCTACAACTATTACTATCTACATCTATAACTATCTACATTTATAACTATCTACATCTACAACTATCTACATCTATAATTATCTACAACTATTACTATCTACATCTATAACTATCTACATCTATAACTATCTAAATCTATAACTATCTACATCTATAACTATCTACATCTATAACTATAACTATCTACATCTATAACTATCTACATCTATAACTATCTACATCTATAACTATCTACATCTACAACTATAACTATCTACATCTATAACTATCTACATCTATAACTATCTACATCTATAACTATCTACATCTATAACTATCTACATCTATAACTATCTACATCTATAACTATCTACATCTATAACTATAACTATCTACATCTATAACTATCTACATCTATAACTATCTACATCTATAACTATCTACATCTATAACTATCTACAACAACAACTATCTACATCTATAACTATCTACATCTATAACTATCTACATCTATAACTATCTTCATCTATAACTATCTACATCTATAACTATCTACATCTATACCTATCTACATCTATAACTATCTACATCTATAACTATCTACATCTATAAGTATCCACATCTATAATTATCTACAACTATTACTATCTACATCTATAACTACAACTATCTACATCTATAACTTTCTACATCTATAACTATCTACATCTATAACTATCTACATCTTTAACTATCTTCATCTATAATTATCTACAACTATTACTATCTACATCTATAACTATAACTATCTACATCTATAACTATCTACATCTATAATTATCTACAACTATTACTATCTACATCTATAACTATCTACATCTATAACTATCTATAACTACAACTATCTACATCTATAACTATCTACATCTATAACTATCTACATCTACAACTATCTACATCTATAACTATCTACATCTGTAACTATCTACATCTATAATTATCTACAACTATTACTATCTACATCTATAACTATAACTATCTACAACTATTACTATCTACATCTATAACTATTCACATCTGTAACTATCTACATCTATAATTATCTACAACTATTACTATCTACATCTATAACTATCTACAACTATTACTATCTACATCTATTACTATCTACATCTATAACTATCTACATCTATAACTATCTACATCTATAACTATCTACATCTATAACTACAACTATCTACATCTATAACTATCTACATCTATAACTATCTACATCTATAACTATCTACATCTATAACTATCTACATCTATAACTATCTACATCTATAACTATCTACATCTATAACTATCTACAACTATCTACATCTATAACTATCTACATCTATAATTATCTACAACTATTACTATCTACATCTACATCTATAACTATCTACATCTATAACTGTCTACATCTATAACTATCTACATCTACATCTACAACTATCTACATCTATAACTATCTACATCTATAACTATCTACAACTATTACTATCTACATCTATAACTATAACTATCTACATCTATAACGATCTACATCTACAACTATAACTATCTACATCTATAACTATCTACATCTATAATTATCTACAACTATAACTATCTATATCTACAACTATCTACATCTATAACTATCTACATCTATAACTATCTACAACTATTACTATCTACATCTATAACTATCTACATTTATAACTATCTACATCTACAACTATCTACATCTATAATTATCTACAACTATTACTATCTACATCTATAACTATCTACATCTATAACTATCTAAATCTATAACTATCTACATCTATAACTATCTACATCTATAACTATAACTATCTACATCTATAACTATCTACATCTATAACTATCTACATCTATAACTATCTACATCTACAACTATAACTACCTACATCTATAACTATCTACATCTATAACTATCTACATCTATAACTATCTACATCTATAACTATAACTATCTACATCTATAACTATCTACATCTATAACTATCTACATCTATAACTATCTACATCTATAACTATCTACAACAACAACTATCTACATCTATAACTATCTACATCTATAACTATCTACATCTATAACTATCTCCATCTATAACTATCTACATCTATAACTATCTACATCTATACCTATCTACATCTATAACTATCTACATCTATAACTATCTACATCTATAAGTATCCACATCTATAATTATCTACAACTATTACTATCTACATCTATAACTACAACTATCTACATCTATAACTTTCTACATCTATAACTATCTACATCTATAACTATCTACATCTTTAACTATCTTCATCTATAATTATCTACAACTATTACTATCTACATCTATAACTATAACTATCTACATCTATAACTATCTACATCTATAATTATCTACAACTATTACTATCTACATCTATAACTATCTACATCTATAACTATCTATAACTACAACTATCTACATCTATAACTATCTACATCTATAACTATCTACATCTACAACTATCTACATCTATAACTATCTACATCTGTAACTATCTACATCTATAATTATCTACAACTATTACTATCTACATCTATAACTATAACTATCTACAACTATTACTATCTACATCTATAACTATTCACATCTGTAACTATCTACATCTATAATTATCTACAACTATTACTATCTACATCTATAACTATCTACAACTATTACTATCTACATCTATTACTATCTACATCTAAAACTATCTACATCTATAACTATCTACATCTATAACTATCTACATCTATAACTATCTACATCTATAACTATCTACATCTACAACTATCTACATCTATAACTATCTACATCTATAACTATCTACATCTATAACTATCTACATCTATCTACATCTATAACTATCTACATCTATAACTATCTACATCTATAACTATCTACATCTATAACTATCTACATCTACAACTATCTACATCTATAACTATCTACATCTATAACTATCTACAACTATTACTATCTACATCTATAACTATCTACATCTACAACTATCTACATCTATAATTATCTACAACTATTACTATCTACAACTATTACTATCTACATCTATAACTATCTACATCTATAACTATCTACATCTATAACTATCTACATCTATAACTATCTACATCTACAACTATCTACATCTATAACTATCTACATCTATAACTATCTACATTTATAATTATAACTATATTTAACTAAGACGTATCCACTCATAGTATGTAGGTTAATTACAAATAATAAAAAATTGCAAGAGAATGTATTACCTTGTTTCTGCAGATTGTCCACATGGGTTGGGTGTGTGAAAACCCTCAAGCTAATGATGCTGGTCCATCAAGTACCTTCAAGTTCCTGGCATTGCGAGGCCCTTCGCTCTACGTCTTCAGGATTCCTCCTGTATGAACCTCCCATTGATTTCCTCGTCATTCATTAACTGTTAAGAGTCCAAAGCATGTTGGTGGGCTACATGATAGTCCCTTACATTCTCTCTTCAGCTGGGAGCATGTTGGTGGGCTACATGATAGTCCGTACATTCTCTCTTCAGCTGGGAGCATGTTGGTGGGCTACATGATAGTCCCTTACATTCTCTCTTCAGCTGGGAGCATGTTGGTGAGCTACATGATAGTCCGTACATTCTCTCTTCAGCTGGGAGCATGTTGGTGGGCTACATGATAGTCCGTACATTCTCTCTTCAGCTGGGAGCATGTTGGTGAGCTACATGATAGTCCGTACATTCTCCCTTCAGCTGGAAGCATGTTGGTGAGCTACATGATAGTCCGTACATTCTCTCTTCAGCTGGGAGCATGTTGGTGAGCTACATGATAGCCCTTACATTCTCTCTTCAGCTGGGAGCATGTTGGTGGGCTACATGATAGCCCGTACATTCTCTCTTCAGCTGGGAGCATGTTGGTGAGCTACATGATAGCCCTTACATTCTCTCTTCAGCTGGGAGCATGTTGGTGAGCTACATGATAGTCCGTACATTCTCTCTTCAGCTGGGAGCATGTTGGTGAGCTACATGATAGCCCTTACATTCTCTCTTCAGCTGGGAGCATGTTGGTGAGCTACATGATAGTCCGTACATTCTCTCTTCAGCTGGGAGCATGTTGGTGAGCTACATGATAGCCCTTACATTCTCTCTTCAGCTGGGAGCATGTTGGTGAGCTACATGATAGTCCGTACATTCTCTCTTCAGCTGGGAGCATGTTGGTGAGCTACATGATAGTCCGTACATTCTCTCTTCAGCTGGGAGCATGTTGGTGGGCTACATGATAGCCCTTACATTCTCTCTTCAGCTGGGAGCATGTTGGTGGGCTACATGATAGCCCTTACATTCTCTCTTCAGCTGGGAGCATGTTGGTGGGCTACATGATAGTCCTTACATTCTCTCTTCAGCTGGGAGCATGTTGGTGGGCTACATGATAGTCCGTACATTCTCTCTTCAGCTGGGAGCATGTTGGTGGGCTACATGATAGTCCGTACATTTTATCTTCAGCTGGGAGCATGTTGGTGGGCTACATGATAGTCCGTACATTCTCTCTTCAGCTGGGAGCATGTTGGTGAGCTACATGATAGTCCGTACATTCTCTCTTCAGCTGGGAGCATGTTGGTGGGCTACATGATAGTCCGTACATTCTCTCTTCAGCTGGGAGCATGTTGGTGAGCTACATGATAGTCCGTACATTCTCTCTTCAGCTGGGAGCATGTTGGTGGGCTACATGATAGTCCGTACATTCTCTCTTCAGCTGGGAGCATGTTGGTGGGCTACATGATAGTCCGTACATTCTCTCTTCAGCTGGGAGCATGTTGGTGGGCTACATGATAGCCCTTACATTCTCTCTTCAGCTGGGAGCATGTTGGTGAGCTACATGATAGTCCGTACATTCTCTCTTCAGCTGGGAGCATGTTGGTGAGCTACATGATAGTCCTTACATTCTCTCTTCAGCTGGGAGCATGTTCGTGAGCTACATGATAGTCTGTACATTCTTTCTTCAGCTGGGAGCATGTTGGTGGGCTACATGATAGTCCGTACATTCTCTCTTCAGCTGGGAGCATGTTGGTGGGCTACATGATAGTCCATACATTCTCTCTTCAGCTGGGAGCATGTTGGTGAGCTACATGATAGCCCTTACATTCTCTCTTCAGCTGGGAGCATGTTGGTGAGCTACATGATAGTCCGTACATTCTCTCTTCAGCTGGGAGCATGTTGGTGGGCTACATGATAGTCCATACATTCTCTCTTCAGCTGGGAGCATGTTGGTGGGCTACATACAGTGTATACTTATAATGGTTATTCTGAAACTTTTTGACACGTACTCTGAACAAAAATATAAAAGCAAAGATGCAACAATTTCAAATATTTTGCTGAGTAATAGTTCATTTAAAAGGTGCTAAGTCAATAGAAATAAATAAATGAGGTTCTAATCTATGGATTTCACATGACTGGGCAGGGGCGCAGCCATGGGTGGGCCTGAGAGGTCGTAGACTTGTCTATTGATCATGCTGTTTAATCAGCTTCTTGATAATCCACCCACCTGACAGGTGTGGCATATCTTGACAAAGGATAGAATGCTCACTAACAGGGATGTACACAAATTTGTGAGAGAAAAAAGCATTTAAACATTTTTTTTTTTACATCTGGGATCTTTTATTTCAGCTCGTGAAACATGGGACCAACACTTTACATGTTGTGTTTATATTTTTGTTCAGTATACTTTACAATTACATCATCTATTTCTGAACGGAGTTTTGAGCTGTACCCCAAACCACCCACTATACAAGTAATGAAACCATTTAATTGTCTTCCCTAGTTATTGGGGTTTAATAAGTGAATGCAGAGCTTCCAAATGCTGTTTATCAATCACACTGTATGTTGGCTTATTATGGCTCAGTGTATTTTAACACAATGCCTGTAAGATACTGTATGATTACATTTGTAAAAACAAAAAATACACACACTTTTGTCCCCCTTAGGTTAGTGGAACAGACTGGGGACAAGCTGAAACTATGTATACCCTCTATGAGGTTCTGTTAAAGGTTCACAAGGTATGTTTAACGTTCACATGCAGAAGAAGATACCAGCACGAAATGTTACCGGAATTTGAATTATGTGCATGTCACTTGAACCATGTCTATGTTAGATCTACACATCTCAAGTTGAGAGTTTTGCTTGCAGTGAATAAAACTGGATGACGTTTCACGTTTGGATGTGTTGCAGCTATGTGTGACGGAGGACTGTTGGATCCAGGCCAAGTTCTACCTCGGCCTCCAGCAGGATGAGGATCTGCAGGACGGCGAGCCTTTCTGTTTCAGTATCCTGGTCGGCCACGGCCAGAGTCACACCTTCAGTGTGGAGATGACCTCTGACCTCGCCGTGTGGGAGAAGTCCTTCCAAAGAGCCGTCTTCATGGAGGTGCAGAGAGTAGGGGTAAGTGGATGTGATTCTCCCCGGAGTTAAAGGTTCGGGGGTTTGTTATAAATGGTGCTGAGATACTGTATGACTGACATTTTACACATTTTGAAAAAAGACGAGCTGTCATTGTGTTATCACACTTTTTAACTGCAGCAAATACGATACATTACTTCCAGACATGCAGTCATTTTGTTCCGTTTAGTGGATCAGTCTAGAACAGTACATAGGGCTCTATTTTTAACAAGCCTAACGTAAACGGTAAATCTTAAGCACCGCTTCAGGTTGTGTATTTACGGTAATTTATGTATCGCTTTGGAATTAACTCCAATTCCAATGTTAGTCCATAACGGGACGTTTAGGTCTAAAATAATGTCTACAATACATAGATAACAAATAATGTCTACAATACATAGATAACAAATAATGTCTACAATACATAGATAACAAATAATGTCTACAATACATAGATAACAAATAATGTCTACAATACATAGATAACAAATAATGTCTACAATACATAGATAACAAATAATGTCTACAATACATAGATAACAAATAATGTCTACAATACATAGATAACAAATAATGTCTACAACACATAGATAACAAATAATGTCTACAATACATAGATAACAAATAATGTCTACAATACATAGATAACAAATAATGTCTACAATACATAGATAACAAATAATGTCTACAACACATAGATAACAAATAATGTCTACAACACATAGATAACAAATAATGTCTACAATACATAGATAACAAATAATATATACAATACATAGATAACAAATAATGTCTACAACACATAGATAACAAATAATGTCTACAATACATAGATAACAAATAATATCTACAATACATAGATAACAAATAATGTCTACAATACATAGATAACAAATAATGTCTACAATACATAGATAACAAATAATGTCTACAATACATAGATAACAAATAATGTCTACAATACATAGATAACGAATAATGTCTACAATACATAGATAACGAATAATGTCTACAATACATAGATAACAAATAATGTCTACAATACATAGATAACAAATAATGTCTACAATACATAGATAACAAATAATATCTACAATACATAGATAACAAATAATGTCTACAACACATAGATAACAAATAATGTCTACAACACATAGATAACAAATAATGTCTACAATACATAGATAACAAATAATGTCTACAATACATAGATAACAAATAATATCTACAATACATAGATAACAAATAATGTCTACAATACATAGATAACAAATAATGTCTACAATACATAGATAACAAATAATGTCTACAATACATAGATAACAAATAATGTCTACAATACATAGATAACAAATAATGTCTACAATACATAGATAACAAATAATGTCTACAATACATAGATAACAAATAATGTCTACAATACATAGATAACAAATAATGTCTACAATACATAGATAACAAATAATGTCTACAATACATAGATAACAAATAATGTCTACAATACATAGATAACAAATAATGTCTACAATACATAGATAACAATTAATGTCTACAATACATAGATAACAAATAATGTCTACAATACATAGATAACAAATAATGTCTACAATACATAGATAACAAATAATGTCTACAATACATAGATAACAAATAATGTCTACAACACATAGATAACAAATAATGTCTACAATACATAGATAACAAATAATGTCTACAATACATAGATAACAAATAATGTCTACAATACATAGATAACAAATAATGTCTACAATACATAGATAACAAAGGGAATGTCGGCTCACTGTTTTCCTCCTCTCAAACTTTATATTTTAATAAAACTTTGGTGATTAAGGTTTATTTCCAAGCGTTCTCAGGAGCCAAACCGTTTATCGACAGTCTTGACTACTTAGCGATTGCATTGGGCAGAACAAACAACAAATAATCCTTCATTGAGAGGAGGGGAGTCTCTGCTTGGTTTTCAATCAAATAAAACTAAATGTGGAAAAAAACATGATTTAAATGTTTTTAAATACGAAGTATAAAGGCACCAAAAGCACGTTAGGCTTCTCTTGTTCCATGCACATATGGGCAGTGTGCATCACGGCTGGATAGGCTGTGTTTCAGCTGTCAGAATTCATGACATAACCAAATGTGTTACCACTAAAACCAGCTTGAGATTGTGGTCTTAAATATCCGTCTCAGAGATGCCTGAAATTAGCACATTGGATCATGTTTTTACGGACACACCTCAAATATTAACAACCCTCCCATCTGCAGTATTATGGTGATGAGCTCTGTTATGGTAAAGTCTACAGTATTATGGTGCTGAGCTCTGTTATGGTAAAGTCTGCAGTATTATGGTGCTGAGCTCTGTTATGGTAAAGTCTACAGTATTATGGTGATGAGCTCTGTTATGGTAAAGTCTGCAGTGTTATGGTGATGAGCTCTGTTATGGTAAAGTTCAGCAGTGTTATGGTGATGAGCTCTGTTATGGTAAAGTCTACAGTATTATGGTGATTAGCTCTGTTATGGTAAAGTCTACAGTATTATGGTGCTGAGCTCTGTTATGGTAAAGTCTACAGTATTATGGTGCTGAGCTCTGTTATGGTAAAGTCTACAGTATTATGGTGCTGAGCTCTGTTATGGTAAAGTCTGCAGTATTATGGTGATGAGCTCTGTTATGGTAAAGTCTGCAATATTATGGTGATGAGCTCTGTTATGGTAAAGTCTACAGTATTATGGTGATGAGCTCTGTTATGGTAAAGTCTGCTGTATTATGGTGATTAGCTCTGTTATGGTAAAGTCTACAGTATTATGGTGCTGAGCTCTGTTATGGTAAAGTCTGCAGTATTATGGTGCTGAGCTCTGTTATGGTAAAGTCTGCAGTATTATGGTGCTGAGCTCTGTTATGGTAAAGTCTACAGTATTATGGTGATGAGCTCTGTTATGGTAAAGTCTACAGTATTATGGTGCTGAGCTCTGTTATGGTAAAGTCTACAGTATTATGGTGCTGAGCTCTGTTATGGTAAAGTCTGCAGTATTATGGTGATGAGCTCTGTTATGGTAAAGTCTGCAATATTATGGTGATGAGCTCTGTTATGGTAAAGTCTGCAATATTATGGTGATGAGCTCTGTTATGGTAAAGTCTACAGTATTATGGTGATGAGCTCTGTTAAAGGTCTGCAGTATTATGGTGATGAGCTCTTGCAGAGAACGCATATTGCAGCACACCTTGTTCAGGAAGTGAATAGATTACATATTTAACTGCTACTGGTCTTTTCGGTATTTAATAAGAGTTTTATTTAACCTTTACCTGTATATGTGAAAGATTTGCTAAAAGTCAGACTGCATTAAATTACTAAGCTCCTCATAATCAGCGCTTAACATGGACTAAAAATAGTTGCCGGTACTCATGTTGGGTGCTGTTACTGTTTACATTTAGGGATCAGGAGCTCCTCAATACTTTTGAACTAATATTCTGTAAGAGGGACAGGAGCTCCAGCAGTAGAACATACGTGAAGTCGCTGCTCAGCGCCGGTGAACTCCTGCCCAAGTGAAGAACTGCTCATAATCACAGCCAAAAGGTATACTCTCTTATACCTGCTACTGTCAACACAGTGGGCCTGCTACTGTCAACACAGTGGGCCTGCTACTGTCAACACAGTGGTCCTGCTACTGTCAACACAGTGGGCCTGCTACTGTCAACACAGTGGTCCTGCTACTGTTAACACAGTGGGCCTGCTACTGTCAACACAGTGGGCCTGCTACTGTTAACACAGTGGTCCTGCTACTGTCAACACAGTGGGCCTGCTACTGTCAACACAGTGGGCCTGCTACTGTCAACACAGTGGTCCTGCTACTGTTAACACAGTGGGCCTGCTACTGTCAACACAGTGGGCCTGCTACTGTTAACACAGTGGTCCTGCTACTGTCAACACAGTGGGCCTGCTACTGTCAACACAGTGGGCCTGCTATTGTCAACACAGTGGGCCTGCTACTGTCAACACAGTGGGCCTGCAACTGTCAACACAGTGGGCCTGCAACTGTTAACACAGTGGGCCTGCTACTGTCAACACAGTGGGCCTGCTACTGTTAACACAGTGGGCTTGCTATTGTCAACACAGTGGGCCTGCTACTGTCAACACAGTGGGCCTGCTACTGTTAACACAGTGGTCCTGCTACTGTCAACACAGTGGGCCTGCTACTGTCAACACAGTGGTCCTGCTACTGTCAACACAGTGGGCCTGCTACTGTTAACACAGTGGTCCTGCTACTGTCAACACAGTGGGCCTGCAACTGTCAACACAGTGGGCCTGCTACTGTCAACACAGTGGGCCTGCTACTGTCAACACAGTGGGCCTGCTACTGTCAACACAGTGGGCCTGCTACTGTCAACACAGTGGGCCTGCTATTGTCAACACAGTGGGCCTGCTACTGTTAACACAGTGAACCTGCTACTGTCAACACAGTGAACCTGCTACTGTCAACACAGTGAACCTGCTACTGTCAACACAATGCAGACTAGAGTGGTGTTACACTGTCAGCTGTATGCAGACTAGAGTGGTGTTATACTGTCAGCTGTATGCAGACTAGAGTGGTGTTACACTGTCAGCTGTATGCAGACTAGAGTGGTGTTACACTGTCAGCTGTATGCAGACTAGAGTGGTGTTATACTGTCAGCTGTATGCAGACTAGAGTGGTGTTATACTGTCAGCTGTATGCAGACTAGAGTGGTGTTGTACTGTCAGCTGTATGCAGACTAGAGTGGTGTTATACTGTCAGCTGTATGCAGACTAGAGTGGTGTTACACTGTCAGCTGTATGCAGACTAGAGTGGTGTTGTACTGTCAGCTGTATGCAGACTAGAGTGGTGTTATACTGTCAGCTGTATGCAGACTAGAGGTGTTATACTGTCAGCTGTATGCAGACTAGAGTGGTGTTACACTGTCAGCTGTATGCAGACTAGAGTGGTGTTATACTGTCAGCTGTGTGCAGACTAGAGTGGTGTTATACTGTCAGCTGTATGCAGACTAGAGTGGTGTTACACTGTCAGCTGTATGCAGACTAGAGTGGTGTTGTACTGTCAGCTGTATGCAGACTAGAGTGGTGTTACACTGTCAGCTGTATGCAGACTAGAGTGGTGTTACACTGTCAGCTGTATGCAGACTAGAGTGGTGTTGTACTGTCAGCTGTATGCAGACTAGAGTGGTGTTACACTGTCAGCTGACAAAAGTATCAATAGAGTATCTCTGATGCATATAGTTTATAACACCTCATATTTGAAAGAGAATCTACAGGCATTCGTAACACCTGACATGTATGTTTCATAACACCTGACATGTATGTTTCATAACACCTGACATGTATGTTTCATAACACCTGACATGTATGTTTCATAACACCTGACATGTATGTTTCATAACACCTGACATGTATGTTTCATAACACCTGACATGTATGTTTCATAACACCTTTATGAGCATTGCAGGATCCTTCATCATAGCAGGCTTAGCACTGTACACATTGAACAATTGTCAAAACCTTCACAGATATGCTTGGGAATGAGATTTGAGGTTTTCAGAATAACTACGCTCCCTTTTTTGAGCTGTTCTCTATTCATTCACTCGAACCAAGAGTCAACAGTATGCTAGATGTCAAGTCGGGGCCTCATCGAATGGCCGGTAGGGTTCTGTATAATTCTCCTCTTCAAAAGCAGCCAACCAAAGTAAAAGGCTTAAACACAGTTAAGCTGGAGGGCTATGATGCTCAGAACCCTTAACTACAGACATGTATAAATAATACAGAGGAAAGAACCTGTCAGAAGAGATTTAAATCACTGCAGGGCTGAAATACATTTTAAGGGCAAAGTGTGAACCCACAAAAATTCCATAATTTGGTTCTGCTCCAAAAAATGTTGACCAGACGCAAGTTCTTAAAATTCATTGGCTGTTGAGAAAATACATCTCTTTGAAGGCAAGCATAATCCCATTATGTTCTATAGAGTGGCTTGTTTGTTCATGGATAGTTCAGCATCGTGATTCCACAGGGCTCAATTAAGTTGCCACTTAATTCTGAGGACATTCATTCCATAGGCAAGTTCTTAGCTGTACCCCCTAAAAAAATGTAACATATAAACTGCAGAATGAAATAAGGAATGGCCTATCATCAACACAAAATGAAGCCCAATGAAATGAACATTCTCTCTTAATCTTTCATAGACTGAACCCTTGAAAGCAGGAACATATGGTCATGGCCTGTGGCTCTGATGTATCCTGTACTTCAATTGGACTGGGACTTGTTTATTGTAGAATACAAAATGGAGGATACAAGATGAATATGACATAGTGGACACTACAAAGGACATAGTGGTCCTGGTACACTATGAAGGACATAGTGAAGGACGTAGTGAAGGACATAGTGGTCCTGGTACACTATGAAGGACATAGTGAAGTACGTAGTGAAGGACATAGTGGTCCTGGTACACTATGAAGGACATAGTGAAGGACGTAGTGAAGGACATAGTGGTCCTGGTACACTATGAAGGACATAGTGAAGAACATAGTGAAGGACATAGTGAAGGACGTAGTGAAGTACGTAGTGAAGGACATAGTGGTCCTGGTACACTATGAAGGACATAGTGAAGGACGTAGTGAAGGACATAGTGAAGGACGTAGTGAAGTACGTAGTGAAGGACATAGTGAAGTACGTAGTGAAGGACATAGTGGTCCTGGTACACTATGAAGGACATAGTGAAGGACGTAGTGAAGGACATAGTGGTCCTGGTACACTATGAAGGACATAGTGAAGAACGTAGTGAAGGACATAGTGGTCCTGGTACACTATGAAGGACATAGTGAAGAACATAGTGAAGGACATAGTGAAGGACGTAGTGAAGAACGTAGTGAAGGACATAGTGGTCCTGGTACACTATGAAGGACATAGTGAAGGACGTAGTGAAGGACATAGTGGTCCTGGTACACTATGAAGGACATAGTGAAGAACGTAGTGAAGGACATAGTGGTCCTGGTACACTATGAAGGACATAGTGAAGAACATAGTGAAGGACATAGTGAAGGACGTAGTGAAGAACGTAGTGAAGGACATAGTGGTCCTGGTACACTATGAAGGACATAGTGAATGACGTAGTGAAGGACATAGTGGTCCTGGTACACTATGAAGGACATAGTGAAGGACATAGTGAACTATGAAACAGATACTTTATATAAAATAATGATAATAAAAAGCTTTGGATCAACTTAAATTAAACTTTGGGCAAAGAAGGCCAACTCGGCTCCATCATTAATTGAATCAGATGGCTCATTTCATCACAAAACACACTGATATTGCCAACTACTTTAATGAGTTTAACTACTTTAATCTCCTAATGAGTGGAGATTATAACAGTACATGGCCAAGATGTTCAAACGTTCATAGATGACCAGCAGGGTCAAATAATAATAATAATCACAGTGGTTGTAGAGGGTGCAACTGGTCAGCACCTCAGGAGTAAATGTCAGTTGGCTAGAGACAGCAGGTGCGGTAGAGAGAGAGTCGAAAACAGGAGATCCGAGACAAGGTAGCACGTCCGGTGAACAGGTCAGGGTTCCATAGCCACAAGAAAAAAACAGTTGAAACTGGAGCAGCAACATGGCCATGTGGACTAGGGACAGCAAGGAGTCATCATGCCAGCTAGCCCCGGTGACGTGGTCCCAGGGCTCAGGTCCTCCGGGAGGGGAGCGAGAGAGAGAGAATTAGAGGGAGCACACTTAAATTCACACAGGACACAGGATATAACATATATAACAGACTGACCCTAGCCCTCTGACACATAAACTACTGCAGCATAAATACTGGAGGCTGAGACAGGAGGGGTCAGGAGACACTGTGGCCCCGTCCGACGATACCCCCGGACAGAGCCAACCAGGCAGGATATAACCCCACCCACTTTGCCAAAGCACAGCCCACACACCACTAGGGGGATATCTTCAAACCACCAACTTACTACACTGAGACAAGGCTGAGTATAGCCCACGAAGATCTCCCCCACGGCACGAACCGGAGGGGTGCGCCAACCCGGACAGGAAGATCACATCAGTTACTCAACCCATTCAAGTGACGCACCCCTCCTAGGGACGGCATGGTAGAGCACCAGTAAGCCAGTGACTCAGCCCCTGTAATAGGGTTAGAGGCAGAGAATCCCAGTGGAGAGAGGGGAACCGGCCAGGCAGAGAATCCCAGTGGAGAGAGGGGAACTGGCCAGGCAGAGAATCCCAGTGGAGAGAGGGGAACCGGCCAGGCAGAGAATCCCAGTGGAGAGAGGGGAACTGGCCAGGCAGAGAATCCCAGTGGAGAGAGGGGAACCGGCCAGACAGAGACAGCAAGGGCGGTTTGTCGCTCCAGTACCTTTCCGTTCACCTTCACACCCCTGGGCCAGACTACACTCAATCACAGGACCTGCTAAAGAGATGAGTCTTCAATAAAGACTTAAAGGTTGAGACCGAGTCTGTGTCTCTCACATGGGTAGGCAGACCATTCCATAGAAATGAAACTCTATAGGAGAAAGCCCTGCCTCCAGCTGTTTGCTTAGAAATTCTAGGGACAGTAAGGAGGCCTGCGTCTTGTGACCGTAGCGTACGTGTAGGTATGTACGTCAGGACCAAATTGGAAAGATAGGTGGGAGCAAGCCCATGTAATGCTTTGTAGGTTAGCAGTAAAACCTAGAAATCAGCCCTAGCCTTAACAGGAAGCCAGGCTAGCACTGGAGTAATATGATCAAATGTTTTGCTTCTAGTCAAGATTCTAGCAGCCGTGTTTAGTGATTTTTCTGGGTAGCCAGAAAGTAGAGCATTGCAGTAGTCTAATCTAGAAGTACAAAAGCATGGATTAGCTTTTCTGCATCATTTTTGGACAAAAGGTTTCAGATATTTGCAATGTTACGTAGATGGAAAAAAAGCTGTCCTTATGTCTGAAACACAGTGTAATGCTCGTCTTCCTCCTCTTCTGAGGAGGAATAGTAGGAAGGATCGGAGGACCAATGCGCAGCGCAGTAAGTGTCCATATTTTAATAAAGCAAAATGAACACTGAACAAAACAACAAAGTGAAACGAACGAAAACGAAACAGTCCGGTATGGTTAGACACAGACACAGGAAACAGGAACAGTCACCCACAACCCACAATGACAAAACAGGCTACCTAAATATGGCTCCCAATCAGAGACAACGACTAACACCTGCCTCTGATTGAGAACCATATCAGGCCAAACACATAGAAACAGACAAACTAGACATACAACATAGAATGCCCACTCATATCACACCCTGACCAAACAAAACATAGAAACATACAACGCAAACTATGGTCAGGGCGTGACACACAGGCTTCCAGGGATGGCAATTTTGGGGATTCACCATGTTTCATCGAAATGTACAGCTGTGTGTCATCCGCATAGCAGTGAAAGTTAACATTATGTTTCCGACTGACATCACCAAGAGGTAAAATATATAGTGAAAACAATAGTGGTCCTAAAACGGAACCTTGAGGAACACCGAAATTGACAGTTGATTTGTCAGAGAATAAACCGTCCACAGAGACAAAGTTACATTTCTAAGATAGCTGCCGGGAAATAAATAAATAAAATAAATAAAAATATGTAAATGTAAATAAATAAATAAAACTAGGCTGCATTACACTACAATGGATATTCCAACCTTGAGGCCTGGCCTGCTCTGCTCTGTGTGCTGCCTAACCACAGGCTGTTTAGTGCTACGGTGGCAGTTCAGGAGGAAAGTCAAAGGTTTATTCTGAAAATAACTTTGGATTAGGCCTTGCGCGTGGATAAGCTTAGAGCCTATATTCTGTTCAGTTGGAGAAGGAGAGTGCGAAGATGAGATAGAGGACCGGAGGTCAACTTTGATCGCTTGCTACTACTATAATTGATTTTAATAAAAACAAAATGTTTCTTTCCCAATGCTTTTACTATAAAGGAGCTCTTTCTACCTCTACTCTCGTCCACGGTGGTCTGCAAACTCACAATCTTCTGGCGCTGTGGATGTTGATTAAGGCAGCCCCCGGCACCTCTCTGACTCATAGGGGTTGGGTTAAATGCAGGAGACATTTCAGTTGACGGCATTCAGTTGTACAACTGACTAGGTATCATCCTTTCCCTAAGATGGTGGAGAGGTCTGTCCATGATAAAGCACTGCTCTGCCTTCTTAATAAGGCAGGCCCTACAGGCCCTAATTTTGTCTTACGTGGACTACTGTCCAGACGTGTGGTCAAGTGCCACAAAGAGGGATTTAGGAAAATTACAATTGGCCCAGAACAGAGCAGCAAGGCTGGCCCTTAAATGTACACGGAGAGCTAACAATAATATTATATGCATGTAGAGGAGAGATTGACTTCATCACTAATTATTTTTATGAGAGGTATTGACATGCTGAATGCACTGAGCTGTCTGTCTAAACTACTGGTACACAGCTCAGACACCCATGCATACCCCACAAGACATACCACAAGAGGTCTCTTCACAGTCCCCAAGACCAGAACAGACTATGGGAGGCACACAGTACTACATAGAGCCATGACTACATGGAACTCTATTCCACATCAGGTAACTGACACAAGCAGTAGAATCAGATTAAAAAACTGAGCAAAAAAACACCTTATAGAACAGCGGGGACTGTGAAGAGACACACATACACGATAACATACGCACTATTCACTTACGTACACATGGATTTTGTGTTGTACATATGTGGTAGTAGAGTAGTGGCCTGAGGGTACACACTTAATGTGTTGTGAAATCTGTTGTGTAATGTTTTTTTAAAGTGCTTCCAGAATGTATTCATACCCCTTGACCTATTCCACATGTTGTTGTGTTACAGCCTGAGTTCAACATGTATTACATAGATTTCTCTCACCCATCTGCACACAATTCCCCATAATGTCAAAGTGAAATCATGTTTTTACATATTTTTTTCAAATGTATTTCAAATGAAATACAGAAAAATCTAATTTACATAAGTATTCACACCCCTGAGTCAAAGCTTTGTAGAAGCACCTTTGGCAGCGATTACAGCTGTGAGTCTTTGTGGGTAAGTCTAAGAGCTGTACACACCTGAATTGTACAATATTTACCCATTATTATTTTCAAAATTCTTCAAGTGCTGTCAAATTGGTTGTTTATCATTGCTAGACATCCATGTTCAGGTTTTGCCATATATTGTCAAGCAAATTTAAGTCAAAACTGTAACTCGGCCACTCAGGAACATTCACTGTCTTCTTGGTAAGCAACTCCAGTGTAGATTTTGCCTTGTGTTTTAGGTTATTGTCCTGCTGAAAGAATAATTCATCTCCTAGTGTCTGGTGAAAAGCAGACTGGACCAGGTTTTCCTCTTGGAACCTGAATGCCTGAATGCTTGGCTCCATTCAGTATTTTTTTGATCCTGAAAAACTCCCCAGTCCTTAACGATTACAAGCATACCCATAACCTGATGCAGCCAGCACTATGCTGGAACATATGGAGAGTGGAACTCAGTAGTGTTGTATTGGATTTGCCCCGAACATAACACTTTGTATTCAGGACAAAAAGTTAATTTCTTTGCCACATGATTTGCAGTATTACTTTAGTGCCTTGTTAGAATATGTGTATTCTGTACAGGCTTCCATCTTTTCACTCTGTTAATTAGGTTAGTATTGTGGAGTAACTACAATGTTGTTGATCCATCCTCAGTTTTCCCCTATCACAGCCATTAAACTCTTAACTGTTTTAATGTCACAATTGTATGTGTGGGGTACAGAGATATGAGGTAGTCATTCAAAAACCATGTTAAACACTATTATTGCACAGAGTGAGTCCATGTAACTTATGTGACTTGTTAAGCAATTTTTACTCCTGAACTCGTTCAGGCTTCCCATAACAAAGGGGTTGAATACTTATCGTGTCACGCTCGTCTGAATGAATGGACCAAGGCGCAGCGTACTTAGAGTTCCACATGGTTAATAAATATGAAACTCACCAAAACAAATACGGAAACAAAAGAAACATGAAGTAATGCAGTGCTAACAGGCACTACACAAAAACAAGATCCCACAAACAACCGGTGGGAAAAGGCTGCCTAAATATGATCCCCAATCAGAGACAACGATAGACAGCTGCCTCTGATTGGGAACCATACCAGGCCAACAAAGAAATAGAAAACATAGTCAGGGCGTGACATATTGATTCAAGATATGTCAGCTTTTCATTTTTAATGAATGTGTAAAAATTTCAACAGTGACAGAAAATCGAAATTTAATCCATTTCAAATTATGGCTGTAAACACAACCAAAATGTGGAAAAAGTAAAGGAGTGTGAATACATTCTGAAGGCACTGTAACTGCCTTCATTTTGCTGGACCCCAGGAAGAGTAGCTGCTGCCTTGGCAGGAACTAACAGGGATCCATAATAAACCCCAGGAAGAGTAGCTGCTGCCTTGGCAGGAACTAACGGGGATCCATAATAAACCCCAGGAAGAGTAGCTGCTGCCTTGGCAGGAACTAACGGGGATCCATAATAAACTCCAGGAAGAGTAGCTGCTGCCTTGGCAGGAACTAATGGGGATCCATAATAAACCCCAGGAAGAGTAGCTGCTGCCTTGGCAGGAACTAACGGGGATCCATAATAAACCCCAGGAAGAGTAGCTGCTGACTTGGCAGGAACTAATGGGGAACTAATGGCTGCTGCCTTGGCAGGAACTATTGGGGATCCATAATAAATACAAATAGTGGGTTTTTTACACTACGAAGGACATAGGGGGACAAGTTAAATCTCCAAAATGATCAAGCATTGTTGTCCATGTCTCCATAGAAACAAATAGACGATCTGTATTCTCTGAGGGAGCCTAGTCTGAACATTGTCCTGAGGTGTTAACTTCTGATACAGTGAGCTTAGTCTGAACATTACCCTGCTTTAAATAAACTTTAAATAAACATTAGTGAGGACAAACCTAACTGGACTGTTTGTCCCTCACAGTTTTACTCATTTTATTTTTGTATGGAGCTAGGTGTTGGTGTTTTCACATCAAGCTTGGACAGGGTCATATTATTTGTTTATTCATTGTATTATGTAGAGTAGAAACACAGAGCTAACCGTAACTCTGGTATGGAAATGATCTGAAACCACTGCATGACGTATCATCCCAATCCCTGTTGTGGAAAGTCTACAATTAGCAATGTGTAGTCTCTATTTACCATGTTACAGCAACCTCTCATACAACGTGACTAAGTAAATCTGTCCTCATGCAGGTTTCTTTTCATGGCAACTCAATTTCAGGCTGGAGATTTTTTTTTTTTAACATCAAGACACTCTGGGGCTGTTGAGTCCCACTGCATTCACTGCTCACTGTAGTAAATGATTAAAAACAGCAGGCTCCCACCAGCCTCATGAGATGGGGGGAACAAGCAGTACCTGAAACGCACAACCAAAAGTGTCTGAAACACTAAGGAGAAGTAGGCATCCTAGTGTCTTTAGACTGGTCACTAAGGAGCATCCTGGTGTCTTTAGACTGGTCACTAAGGAGCCTCCTGGTGTCTTTAGACTGGTCACTAAGGAGCCTCCTGGTGTCTTTAGACTGGTCACTAAGGAGCCTCCTGGTGTCTTTAGACTGGTCACCAAGGAGCATCCTGGTGTCTTTAGACTAGTCACTAAGGAGCATCCTGGTGTCTTTAGACTGGTCACTAAGGAGCCTCCTGGTGTCTTTAGACTGGTCACTAAGGAGTATCCTGGTGTCTTTAGACTGGTCACTAAGGAGTATCCTGGTGTCTTTAGACTGGTCACTAAGGAGCCTCCTAGTGTCTTTAGACTGGTCACCAAGCAGCCTCCTGGTGTCTTTAGACTGGTCACTAAGGAGCCTCCTGGTGTCTTTAGACTGGTCACCAAGCAGCCTCCTGGTGTCTTTAGACTGGTCACTAAGGAGCCTCCTGATGTCTTTAGACTGGTCACTAAGGAGCATCCTGGTGTCTTTAGACTGATTGTGTGGCCTTCATTAGCTGAAGAACTGAACCATGAAGGATAGCGATGCTACACAGAGCCACAACACAGAGCCACAACACAGAGCCACAACAGAGCCACAAGCATTAGTTCCAGTATGAGCTACATCGGGCACAGATGACAGTTCAATGTCTAATTTGGATGTACATTTGTTTGAGTTATCAACTCATGTGACTTCAACGTGAAATCAACAAAACATTTCACCATGTCATTGGATTTAGATTAAAAGTTGGATGACATTTTTGGGCGGGGAAATGCCTTAATGGTGATTACTTTTTGCAAATCCAATCAGTTTTCCAGGTTGATTCAACATCACAGATTTTTTTTTGTGGTTGAAATGACGTGGCAACAAAGTTGATTCAACCAGTTTTTTTTTTGCCCAGAGGGTCCTCACACATCACTGCTTTCAATAAGACTGTGAAAAGCATTGTGTCACACATTTGGTTGTTCACGTTAGGGCAGTAAATGGAAGGCTACGAGGCACCCACAGATGTATTTTATTTTGTTCTTGCATTTCATATCGAGTTGGTACGATCAGTACAGCCAAACTATGACTAACAATGCAGAACTAGTTCAGAATTATTCTCAAATGACACAATCAATTTCTGCCCAGCATAGTGGATTGAACACTGCTGTAACAATACCATGACTAAATAACTGGATAGCCTATTTCAGCAATGCATGATCAAATAAAATACTGTTTGTTGAACCCTTGAGTGGGTGGGTGTCCAATTCTGTAATTATTCAAAGTTCAGAGGGTGTTCAAGCATTTTCTTGGATGTCATTCATTTCACAATAAACCGTAGACTATACTCTGACCCTGACAGCAGTTCCTAAGCTTTCACCCAGAATACATGAACAGAATCCTAATTGCTCCCTTTGTAAACCACCCACCTAAAATGCCCCTCACTAGAAACACAATGAAAATGCACATTATTTCAACTTTTGTTCAGTAACCCCATCAGAATGAAACGTCTTGGTATGAGATGTTTAAAATAGACCGACATATTTATTCTCTTTTCCTTAAGTAATATACAGTCTGTGTTGAAATGTGTGATTGTTCTCTAAATCAAGCTCTGTCTCTCAACAGTCAAAGACCTACATGTGCAGCAGCCAGGGTAAAGTACTGTGTTTGACCATAGACTTTGGATCTGGCTTCACTTGTTCCGAGAGCTCCTCGAAGGTGAGTCATTGTTCATTCACTATTCTAAATGAAAGTTCAACAGGCTATACAATAGGGGGATATTGTCCATGCTAGACTGGTTAATTCCTTCTGTTTACCGATTGGTCAAAAATAATGAACCCTCACTATATTCCTCAATGTTATCCCCTGTAGAATATATTATGGAGATACAAATTCTCTCAACTGAAAGGCTCCTCTGATGATGGGAAAACAAGGGTGAAACTCCTCTTCAAGAATGCTGAAAACAAACAGATAGAGATGAAGGTGACATATGACATCAACTCAACTTCCATTGCAGTGGCCTCTCTGAAGAGAGTGTTGATAGATGGTAGAATGTTTCAATACTATGGTCACATATTACAATAGTATTGATAGACGGCAACATGTTAGAATACTGTGGTCACATATTACAATAGTAGTGATAGACGGCAACATGTTAGAATACTGTGGTCACATAATAAAATGGAACTGACAGCGTTTTAACTACTTTGCAGATATGAAACAAACAGAATATAAAATGTCCAGTTTATGCTACAAAAACAACTTTATAAGAGGTTTAAAAAATAGGTTATATTTGACTCAATTCTATGACGTATGTTAAGGCATCAGAGCGGCAGGTAGCCTAGTAGTTAGAGCGTTGGGCCAGTAACTGAAAGGTGGCTAGATCGAATCCCTGAGCTGACAAGGTAAAAATCTGTTATTCTGCCCCTGAACAAGGCAGTTAACCCACTGTTCCTAGGCCATCGTTGTAAATAAGAATTTGTTCTTAACTGACTTGCCAAGTTAAATAAAAAATAAAAAATAGTTGGCAGAATAGATGGATGCAGTTCAATGCATGATTAATATAATTCACCAATACATTTCTTGGTAATCCAACACATATTGCTATCAGGTTGTAAATCACAGCTGGCCTGGTACGTTGTTTTCTGTCTCCAGTCAGGATGCACTGTTTCAGTTTCATTTACACAATATTCTGGACAAAAACTGACAAACGCAACTAAGGCTGGGAATGTCAATACAGTCAAACTAGCAAGAGCAATGATCACAAGTCAGTCAGAACGTGGCTAATAGGCTAGCGTATCTATTTATGTAGCAAGCTAAACACACAGAGCCTAACATTAGCTAGCTGCTAGGAGGATGTAATGTCATTGGAGGAGTGGGTGAGTGACTGACTTCTTCCCCTCATTTCGTTTTTCGGTGGCTACAACTAGAGATGCCGGTGTCATTTGGTTAGCTAGCAAGACATATGAATTGCTTTTCTAGCTAGCTAGCTATGCTGAACTTGAACGACTGTTATCCAGCTGGCATATCTCTTGTGTTCGTAAATTCACTCTGGTTTTGTTCTCCGATTTCAGATTGTGCTAGAGAGCAGTTGATGAATTTACGAACGCGCAACACCCGCTCAATATGACCGGTTGTTTCCAACAGCACAGTTAATCACTAACATTCTAGATAACATGTAAGCAGCCTAGGGTGATTTAAAATGGTCAGAGTCAGGTGTTCTCTCATTTGTGTCTGGAAGTAGTTAGCAAGCTAGCCAACTTCAGCCAGTTATCTTGGTTTGCTTGACTGCCGTTGTGAGGAACCCTCATATCAACCCTACTCCTCGGCCAGAGCGTCCAGTGTCAATAGTGCAGTGTGCGCTCGGAATTTACGAACAAACCATTAGGTTGTCAAAACGTGGGTTGGGACAAGCATGCATTTGCAGGCAAGCTGCAGAAGGACAAGCAGGCTACTATTCCCCATCGTTTTTCAGTGCAATTGTAACGGGCCAACTAGCTGAAAAAGTTTGAGAGGGTTTATCTGATGTTCCCTCGTTAGATTTTAGCTCACCTCACTCTGGCTGGCATTAGTTGTTGATCATGTTGTTGTTGATGTGCACAACTGAGGGAGAGAGAACCTACCTGTTCATGGTTGTTTAATCAATAGGGCTATAAGAGGACTCCCGTGAGATTTACATATTTGCAGAAATCCATTCAGGGTCTATTTTGTGGCTTTATAACGAATGTGTTATAAAGATTTAAAGTTGCGCTGTTACAACTGCCTGTAAACACACAGTCCAGTTATAAGTGAATGATGGCAGGCCCGTGTGGCAAATGGCATATTTCTGGAGATGTTTTGATTAGGTTGTATGTACTGCACTGTCTATTAATTGTCCAAAACGCAAGGCCGCTTTCCCACTCTACATATATTGCTATAGAATTTTCACAAATGTCTTTCTCTACTATACATCATTCCCAAACATTCTATGAATTCATGAAAACTGAATAATGACCATGTGTAACAGCTTTCGCCGGTGGAAGGAGGAGAGGACCAAAGCGCAGCGTGATTAGTGTTCATCTTAATTTAATGAAACTCAAAAACTGAACACTACAAATTACAAAAAAAAATAAAAATGTGAAAAACCGAAACAGTTCTGTCTGGTGCAGACACACAAAGACTGAAGACAACCACCCACAAAACCCAACACAAAACAGGCTACCTAAATATGAGACTGCCCAACCCAACTCAGCCCTGAACATACTAAATAAAGACAAAACAAAGGAAATAAAGGTCAGAACGTGACACCATGTCTAAATGCTTGCTGGTCAGAAAATGTAAACAAAAAAGAAAAGCGGTCATATTCTTTCTGAGGGTGTATATGAGCAGATTTGAATCAGATTTCACGTTGATAAAATGCTGCCAGTTCCACTTTAAAATGGTATTGATAGGGAGGACAATGTTTTGAATACTGTAGTTATATTCAAATTGGCTTTTGCTACCTCCTCAATATATGGAACTAAAATATTTCTGGTAAATTCCACGTGGGGAACAAGTAAAGGTTATTGTTGTTGTTGTTGTTATTAAGACGAGTGGCTATTTGTTACAAAAGTAATTGTGACTTTTTAATGTATGCAAACATTATGTAAATATTATGCAAACTTGTTAAGAATATTTCTCACAATTTTGTATTCAGGGTTTTTCTTTCCGTTGCAGGAGCTGGAGTTTGCCAATCTGACAGCAGTCCTCCATTGCATTTCTTCTTTTATGGCTGCCAAAGTGGCCTCTGTGGACCCTGTCTTTGTCAAGTGTCAAAGCATCTCTGGAAAGTACATGAGTTAGACACTTCCTGGTGTTGTCGTGTACATTTTAGTCACATAAGCTAATCGACTATTTTATGCACATTCAAATGATATGTATATCTTGTTCCTGTTATTTTTGTAAGGCTCTTATTAAATAAGAAAAAAAATATATATAAAAAACATATCTGACTGGAAGTAAAGGATATTTATATTTGCATTAATCGGTTGGTATTGACATTTGAGTATGAATATGCTAAAGATTGTTTAATTTTGTCCATGTAGAAAAACATCTGTCACAAAAAATGGTTTCTATGTTTGTTCATGTGTATAGACACGGCACAGTTTTCAATTCATGCGTAGATGCAAGTTAACTTAAAAGCAGAACCGATAAAACAACTGTTGTACTGTACTAATCAACACACATGCAAACATTTGGGAATGTGTATTCTGCTGGGCTATACGATCTCTGGTTATTCACTTATTCCATAACGTCAGCGTGACTACGGATGTCGTGGCTGCAGCGTGACTACGGATGTCGTGGCTGCAGCGTGACTATAGATGTCGTGGCTGCAGCGTGACTACGGATGTCGTGGCTGCAGCGTGACTATAGATGTCGTGGCTGCAGCGTGACTACGGATGTCGTGGCTGCAGCGTGACTACGGATGTCGTGGCTGCAGCGTGACTACAGATGTCGTGGCTGCAGCCTGACTACAGATGTCGTGGCTGCAGCCTGACTACAGATGTCGTGGCTGCAGCCTGACTACGGATGTCGTGGCTGCAGCCTGACTACAGATGTCGTGTCTGCAGCGTGACTACGGATGTCGTGGCTGCAGCGTGACTACGGATGTCGTGGCTGAAGCCTGACTACAGATGTCGTGGCTGCAGCGTGACTACGGATGTCGTGGCTGCAGCGTGACTACGGATGTCGTGGCTGCAGCCTGACTACAGATGTCGTGGCTGCAGCGTGACTACGGATGTCGTGGCTGCAGCGTGACTACAGATGTCGTGGCTGCAGCCTGACTACAGATGTCGTGGCTGCAGCCTGACTACAGATGTCGTGGCTGCAGCGTGACTACGGATGTCGTGGCTGCAGCGTGACTACGGATGTCGTGGCTGCAGCCTGACTACAGATGTCGTGGCTGCAGCCTGACTACGGATGTCGTGGCTGCAGCGTGACTACGGATGTCGTGGCTGCAGCGTGACTACGGATGTCGTGGCTGCAGCGTGACTACGGATGTCGTGGCTGCAGCGTGACTACGGATGTCGTGGCTGCAGCGTGACTACGGATGTCGTGGCTGCAGCCTGACTACAGATGTCGTGGCTGCAGCGTGACTACGGATGTCGTGGCTGCAGCGTGACTACGGATGTCGTGGCTGCAGCGTGACTACGGATGTCGTGGCTGCAGCCTGACTACAGATGTCGTGGCTGCAGCCTGACTACAGATGTCGTGGCTGCAGCCTGACTACGGATGTCGTGGCTGCAGCCTGACTACAGATGTCGTGGCTGCAGCCTGACTACAGATGTCGTGGCTGCAGCGTGACTACGGATGTCGTGGCTGCAGCGTGACTACGGATGTCGTGGCTGCAGCGTGACTACAGATGTCGTGGCTGCAGCCTGACTACAGATGTCGTGGCTGCAGCCTGACTACAGATGTCGTGGCTGCAGCGTGACTAAAGATGTCGTGGCTGCAGCCTGACTACAGATGTCGTGGCTGCAGCGTGACTACGGATGTCGTGGCTGCAGCCTGACTACAGATGTCGTGGCTGCAGCGTGACTACGGATGTCGTGGCTGCAGCGTGACTACGGATGTCGTGGCTGCAGCGTGACTACGGATGTCGTGGCTGCAGCCTGACTACAGATGTCGTGGCTGCAGCCTGACTACAGATGTCGTGGCTGCAGCCTGACTACGGATGTCGTGGCTGCAGCCTGACTACAGATGTCGTGGCTGCAGCCTGACTACAGATGTCGTGGCTGCAGCGTGACTACGGATGTCGTGGCTGCAGCGTGACTACGGATGTCGTGGCTGCAGCGTGACTACAGATGTCGTGGCTGCAGCCTGACTACAGATGTCGTGGCTGCAGCCTGACTACAGATGTCGTGGCTGCAGCGTGACTAAAGATGTCGTGGCTGCAGCCTGACTACAGATGTCGTGGCTGCAGCGTGACTACGGATGTCGTGGCTGCAGCGTGACTACGGATGTCGTGGCTGCAGCGTGACTACAGATGTCGTGGCTGCAGCGTGACTACAGATGTCGTGGCTGCAGCGTGACTACGGATGTCGTGGCTGCAGCGTGACTACGGATGTCGTGGCTGCAGCGTGACTACAGATGTCGTGGCTGCAGCCTGACTACAGATGTCGTGGCTGCAGCCTGACTACGGATGTCGTGGCTGCAGCCTGACTACAGATGTCGTGGCTGCAGCGTGACTTTGGGGAAAAGAGTGTCTGAAGAGTGTGTGTTGAGGCCCGCAAATGCAAGGCCTTGGGGCAGGCTTTCATAACCCCAGAGGGTATTTTAGTTTTGTATTTCAGTGTATACAGTCACTGCTAGTCACTGATATGCTCAGTGACACCAAACGGTGTCAAGACAAACACTGGGGAAGAAGATGTAGACGTATTGTAGCAGTGGTATCTCAGTGTATCTGTCAGGTGATTTAAAAAAATGTTGCGTTCTAAAGATAAATCAACATTTGTTTTACGTTTTGTAGTCCTTTACTTTGTATGTAGCCATGCACTGACAGTCATTACAAAGCTTATAAATATATACATGTTTATATTTATATTCCCTCAGTCTCTTGTTTTATTTTCTATTCCAAAATAAATCCAGAATCATTCCTCCTTATTGTCAAATGTTATTTTATTGTATTCCACTACCAGATGTGTTCACAGCTATGGTGAAATAAACGCAGACTAACAAGTCAATATTGTTGATTTGCTGGGGAACATAAGACACGAAGAGTCTTGAAGAGGGTAACAAGGAAATTGAGACAATTGACATCAAAAAAACTCTTCAATTATACAGCACTTATATTTTGCAACTTACTTTCATGTCCAATTCTTAGACCCCAAAATGTGTTTATTGGGCTTACTTGCCATTTTGGTTTTCCTAATTGGAGGATTGGAGGTATTCTACCCCCTGCCTGTAGCTTGGCTTTGATGCCTGAAGTGACCATATCCTTCCAATTAACAGAAGTCTCTGCCTGCTTGGTAATGTTTTGCAGTTTCATCAGCCGTTTGTCAAGTATGGAGCTTAAATACCTTGCTCAATCTACCAGGAAGCATGCCACCCACTCTTGACGACAGGCAACAACAGTAAGCTCTGAATGCTAACGGAAACATTCTGATTAGGGGCTCTGAGGGCGGCTCCAGGAGCACTTATCCCATGAAATCCTGAAGCCTGTTTTAGAGAATTGGAAAACAGGTTACTGTAGTGTTGAATTAAGCCAATTATAAATGACAGTGTGAGAGGACAGAAAGCACAGGGTCGGCAGCAGAAGTATGAAAACATTTGAAAAGAATTACTGTCCGAAAGATACGCATAACTTAGACACGTAGTTAGCCACTAAAGTGTAATGAAAACTGCCTGACCAAAAGTCCAACCTTGCAACGAGATAAATTACTATCAAATCAGCACGACTACTGGGAATAAACAGCGTCATTCACTACGATGTAAACAATACCTATAGGCCTTCCATTAAATTACATTTCCATACGATTATACATTTCCATCTTCAGAAAGTATTTACACCTAACTTATTACACATTTTGTTGTGTCACAGCTTGAATTAAAAACAAATTGGATGAAATAGATTCTCACCAATTTACACGAAATACCCCATAATGACAAAGTGAAACATGTTTGTAGAAATGTTTGCAAATTTATTGAGAATGAAATACCGAACAATCTAATTGACATAAGTATTCACACACCTGAGTTAATACATGTTAGAATCACCTTTGGCAGCTATTACAGCTGTGAGTCTTTCTGGGTCCAGGTTTAGCAAAGAGGAAGGGACCTACCTGAATCTGTTCAATAAAAACACTAGTTTGTGTGGCAAAACAGAACATTTTGGGACTGTTTGGAGTAATGATTACACCCCTGTGCAATGAAACTAGCAAGCTAATGTTAAATATGAAGTTGTCGCTCAACAGCAAGTGACCATGTAGCTGTTAGAAAAGTTATAACTTCTAGTCCTATCTACTAATGCAGGTACAGTCGTGGCCAAAAAATATTGGCACCCTTGCATTTTTTTCAAATAACTCACCATTTTCCCTTAAAATAAGTTGAAATATAACAAATCATTTGGTCTCCACAATTCTTTATTTTCACTGTTAATATTACGGAACCTTTGTTTTTGATTCAGAACTTAATATATCTATTTAAATCAGAAAATAAACAGAAATGGCATTGACAAAATTATTGACACCCTAGGCAATATTTGGTAGCACAGCCTTTGGTCAAAACAACTGCAATCAAGCGCTTCCTATAACCATCGATGAGCTTCCTGTACCTATGTACCGGCAGTTTGGCCCACTCCTCTTGTGCAAACTGCTCTAGTTCTCCCAGATTTGAAGGGTGCCTTCTCCAAATGCTATTTTAATATCTCTCCACAAGTTTTCAATGGGATTTAGATCTGGACTCATTGCTGGCCACTTCAGAACAATCCAACGTTTTGTTCTGAGCCGTTCCTGGGTGCTTTTTGAAGTGTGTTTGGGGTCATTGTCCTGCTGGAAGACCCATGACCTTTGATGGAGACCCAGCTTTCTGACACTGGGTCTGACATTGCGCTCCAAAATACCTTGGGTATTCACCTGATTTCATGATGCCATGCACACGTTCAAGGCACCGAGTGCCAGAGGCAGCAAAGCAACCCCAAAACATCACTGAACCTCCTCCATGTTGGACTTTAGGGAAGGTGTTCTTTTCTTTGAAAGCTTCATTTTGTTTTCTGTAACCATAGAGATGATGTGCTTTACGAAAAAGCTAGAATTTGGTCTCATCTGTCCAAAGGACATTCTCCCAGAAGGATTTTGGCATGTTCAGGTGTGTTTTGGAAAATTGCAGTCGGGCTTTCTTATGTATTTTTTTTCTCAGCAGTGGGGTCCTCCTGGGTCTCCTACCATATAACCCCCCTTTCATTGAGTTGGCGACGGATGGTGCGAGTTGAAACTGTCGTACCTTGTGTCTGAAGTTCAGCTTGAATCTGTGTGACAGTTCACCGAGGTGCTTTCTCCACCATTCGAACAATCCTTCGCTGCAAACTTCCATCAAGTTCTCTCTTGCGGCCACGTCCAGTGAGGTTGGCTACAGTGGCATCGGCCTTAAACTTCTTGATAACGTTGTGTACGGTGGAAACGGGAACATCAAGGTCTCTGGAGATGGACTTGTAGCCTTGAGATTGTCCATGCTTGGCTACAATCTTGTCTGACCTCCTCAGATAATTACTTATTTTTTTATTTATTATTTTGTCCGTGCTCATTTGGTACACACAGTGACACAGAACAGGAGAATGGATCTTTTTTCTCTATTCAAACTGGTTGAATACGTGATGTTTATACTGCACACACCTTCAACTCAGCACAGGTGAGTTCATTTTCCAAAGTATATGAGAATCACTTTAAACAATGCCACGTTAAATAAATGTGAGTTTTAATAATGTTACGTATCTTACATTATTCATATTGCATGTATATATACTGTATTGAGACCCAATCACTGGACACTTTAATAAATGGATCACTAGTCACTTTAAACAATGCCACTTTAAATAATGGCACTTTAATAATGTTTACATATCTTACATTACTCATATCACATGTATATATTGTATTTTATACCATCTACTGCACTCTGCCTATGCCGCTGGGCATCGCTCATCCATATACTTATATGTACATATTCTCATTTACCCCTTTAGATTTGTGTGTTTTAGGTAGTTGTTGGGGAATTGTTAGATTACTTGTTAGATTTGTGTGTATTAGGTAGTTGTTGGGGAATTGTTAGATTACTTGTTAGATATTACTGCACTGTTTGGAACTAGAAGCACAAGCATTTCGCTACACTCGTATTAACATCTGCTAAACACGTGTATGTGACCAATAAAATTTGATTTATTTTAATTTAATTTGAAATCTCATTATTTCTAACTGCTTCTAGAAAGTGCCAATAATATTGTCCGGGACATTTTAGGATTTCTTTGTGGAATTAGCTAAGATTGAGTAAATTATTCCGATTTTTTTGTTTTGTTCAACTCTACACCTGTAACGGCAGTCTAAGTCGTCCTCCTCCTCAGACGAGGAGAGGCGAGAAGGATCGGAGGACCAATGTGCAGCGTGGTAAGTTTCCATAATTTAATGACATGAAAACTAGACAAGAATACAAAAACAACAAATGTACTAACCGTCACAGTCCCGTGTGGCACAAACACTGACACAGGAAACAACCACCCGCAAATCCCCAACACAAAACAAGCCACCTATATATGATTCTCAATCAGGGACAACGATTGACAGCTGCCTCTGATTGAGAACCATATTAGGCTGAACACAGAAACAGACAAACTAGACACACAACATAGAATTCCCACCCAGCTCACGTCCTGACCAACACTAAACAAGCAAAACACATAAGAACTATGGTCAGGACGTGACAACACCGAACCAAAATATGTTATTTTTTTCCCGCTATTCACCATCTTCCAAGTTTTTTTGTTGTTTACTTGAGATGTAGCTAGCTATAAACACGTACAGCCCCCTTCTTCCAGTGGAATGTGGCTGTGATATTCCAGAAAAGTGTGCTGCGAATTCTACTAGATGAAAAGCCCAAATGAGTATAACATCCTGGCATTAACGGCACATTCGATTTTCGAAATTTCACAAAACGTTCTGTTTTCGCTGTGAATGCGTCATGTGTTATTGCGTTGTTTCCCGCTATTGTTTCATTTGGGTAGAGCCTCTCCATATGTAATTGATAACTGATTATCAGCTGTTGTCAAAGCCGAAATGAGTATGAAATCCGTGCATTTAAAGTATACTACATTTTCAAAATATCACATACTATAAAACGTTATTTTTTTTACATGCTCAAACGGCCTACTGTTTAGGACGCAAGTTTGGGCATTCGGACATGGTCAGTATCTAAATGTTATTACTCTATAAATATAGGATGGTACCTTTCTTATTTGTAGAATGCTAGTCATTTTTCTTGCTCAAAGACATAATGAGGACAAGGTAATCTTACTCTGAGTCAGAAAGGGACTTTCCCATTTCTTTTTCCTAGCTCACATAAGCAAGGCTTGACTTTGATGCATAATTCAATGGCAAGGCATGCATGGTGAGGTACACTGAAGAATACATTATTTCTCTTTTTGAAATGTCTCTCTGTCCTCTCAATGCGTAGGCAAAGCAGGCAACGTGTGCAGCTAAAAGAAAACATGTCTTGAAGTGTTACTGCAACCTGGTCAACCAAGTATAAGTGAACCTCTTATAATGCCAGTCACTGTGATACCTGACCAACAGGTCGGTTTTATCCTTGCCAACAGGCGATAAGATTATTCTCGGAGTAAAACTACACCTGTCAGCAATGGGTGTGGCTGAAATAGCCGAATCCACTCATTTGAAAGGGTGTCCACATACTTTTGGTCATGTAGTATAGATACATATATATATGTGTATATATATGTATATATATACAGTATATATGTGTATATAAATGTATATATATATATGTATATATATATATATATATATATATATATATATATATATATGTGTGTGTATGTATATATATATATATATGTATACATATATATATGTGTATATATATGTATGTGTATATATATGTATTTACGTGTATGTGTATGTATATATATATGTATGTGTATATATATGTGTGTATATATATATGTATATATATGTGTATGTATATATATATGTGTATGTATGTATATATATATGTGTATGTATGTATATATATATGTGTATGTATATAGTTTACATTGATCGATTGCAGGTATAGCGTGACTCCTTGAAATACAGTACCTGTCAGGGCATGTGTTCATTAATCAGAATAGTTACTAGGAGTTATTATTTCATGTCAGGCATAATCTCTCATCACATTAAGCTCATGGTGGATTGTCTGGTGCTTAGTTAAACATAGTCAAAATTGAAAAAGGGAAAACTATTTCGGTCAGATTTGATCTATTTATGAGAGTGATTAACAGTACATTCAGGTATGAACAAACCATGGCTGGTCATTTCAACCTGATTGAATATGCCATTGTTTCCTGGGTCGTCCTCATGAGGTTTTTCAGTGATAAAGACAGAACCTCCTCTCTGTTTATTTTTCAGGGGTTGTGGTTTCTATTGACTATGTTATTACAATGTGCACGATTCAATTAAATGCTTGTTGCATGTACATACTTTATATATTTAACTAGGCAAGTCAGTTAAGAACAAATTCTTATTTACAGTGACGGCCTACCCGGGGAACAGTGGGTTAACTGCCTCGTTCAGGGGCAGAACAACAGATTTTGACCTCGTCAGCTCCGGGGATTCGATCTAGCAACCTTTCATTTACTAGCCCAACGCTCTAACCACTAGGCTACCTGCTATGTATATTTTGTGTATATTTACCACCCAAGAACCTTGATAATGATATAATACCTGAATGGGGGAATTTGGCTTTATTCTGTAGATTATACTGTTCTCTATAGATTAGACTGTTCTCTATAGATTAGACTGTTCTCTGTAGATTATACTGTTCTCTGTAGATTAGACTGTTCTCTGTAGATTAGACTGTTCTCTGTAGATTAGACTGTTCTCTGTAGATTAGACTGTTCTCTGTAGATTAGACTCTTCTCTGTAGATTAGACTGTTCTCTGTAGATTAGACTGTTCCCTGTAAATTAGACTGTTCTCTGTAGATTAGACTGTTCTCTATAGATTAGACTGTTCTCTGTAGATTAGACTGTTCTCTGTAGATTATACTGTTCTCTGTAGATTATACTGGTCTCTGTAGATTAGACTGTTCTCTGTAGATTAGACTGTTCTCTGTAGATTAGACTGTTCTCTGTAGATTAGACTGTTCTCTGTAGATTAGTCTGTTCTCTGTAGATTAGACTGTTCTCTGTAGATTAGACTGTTCTCTGTAGATTAGACTGTTCTGTTCTTTGTAGATTAGACTGTTCTCTGTAGATTAGACTGTTCTCTGTAGATTAGACTGTTCTCTGTAGATTAGACTGTTCTCTATAGACTATACTGTTCTCTGTAGATTAGACTGTTCTCTGTAGATTAGACTGTTCTCTGTAGATTAGACTGTTCTCTATAGACTATACTGTTCTCTATAGATTAGACTGTTCTCTGTAGATTAGACTGTTCTCTGTAGATTAGACTGTTCTCTGTAGATTAGACTGTTCTCTGTAGATTAGACTGTTCTCTGTAGATTAGACTGTTCTATATAGATTAGACTGTTCTCTATAGATTAGACTGTTCTCTGTAGATTAGACTGTTCTCTGTAGATTAGACTGTTCTCTATAGATTAGACTGTTCTCTGTAGATTAGACTGTTCTCTATAGATTAGACTGTTCTCTGTAGATTAGACTGTTCTCTGTGGATTAGACTGTTCTCTGTAGATTATACTGTTCTCTATAGATTAGACTGTTCTCTGTAGATTAGACTGTTCTCTGTAGATTAGACTGTTCTCTGTAGATTAGACTGTTCTCTATAGACTATACTGTTCTCTGTAGATTAGACTGTTCTCTGTAGATTAGACTGTTCTCTGTAGATTAGACTGTTCTCTATAGATTAGACTGTTCTCTGTAGATTAGACTGTTCTCTGTAGATTAGACTGTTCTCTGTAGATTAGACTGTTCTCTGTAGATTAGACTGTTCTCTATAGATTAGACTGTTCTCTATAGATTAAACTGTTCTCTGTAGATTAGACTGTTCTCTGTAGATTAGACTGTTCTCTGTAGATTAGACTGTTCTCTGTAGATTAGACTGTTCTCTGTAGATTAGACTGTTCTCTGTAGATTAGACTGTTCTCTATAGATTAGACTGTTCTCTGTAGATTAGACTGTTCTCTGTAGATTAGACTGTTCTCTATAGATTAGACTGTTCTCTATAGATTAGACTGTTCTCTATAGATTAGACTGCTCTCTGTAGATTAGACTGTTCTCTGTAGATTAGACTGTTCTCTGTAGATTAGACTGTTCTCTGTAGATTAGACTGTTCTCTGTAGATTAGACTGTTCTCTGTATATTAGACTGTTCTCTATAGACTATACTGTTCTCTATAGATTAGACTGTTCTCTATAGATTAGACTGTTCTCTGTAGATTAGACTGTTCTCTGTAGATTAGACTGTTCTCTGTAGATTAGACTGTTCTCTGTAGATTAGACTGTTCTCTGTAGATTAGACTGTTCTCTGTAGATTAGACTGTTCTCTATAGACTATACTGTTCTCTGTAGATTAGACTGTTCTCTGTAGATTACACTGTTCTCTGTAGATTACACTGTTCTCTGTAGATTAGACTGTTCTCTGTATATTAGACTGTTCTCTGTAGATTAGACTGTTCTCTGTAGATTAGACTGTTCTCTATAGATTAGACTGTTCTCTATAGATTAGACTGGTCTCTATAGATTAAACTGTTCTCTGTAGATTAGACTGTTCTCTGTAGATTAGACTGTTCTCTGTAGATTAGACTGTTCTCTGTAGATTAGACTGTTCTCTGTAGATTAGACTGTTCTCTATAGATTAGACTGTTCTCTATTAATTAGACTGTTCTCTATAGATTAGACTGTTCTCTATAGATTAGACTGCTCTCTGTAGATTAGACTGTTCTCTGTAGATTAGACTGTTCTCTGTAGATTAGACTGTTCTCTATAGATTAGACTGTTCTCTATAGATTAGACTGTTCTCTATAGATTAGACTGTTCTCTGTAGATTAGACTGTTCTCTGTAGATTATACTGTTCTCTATAGATTAGACTGTTCTCTTGTAGATTAGACTGTTCTCTATAGCTTAGACTGTTCTCTGTAGATTAGACTGTTCTCTGTAGATTAGACTGTTCTCTGTAGATTAGACTGTTCTCTTTAGATTAGACTGTTCTCTGTAGATTAGACTGTTCTCTATAGATTAGACTGTTCTCTATAGATTAGACTGTTCTCTGTAGATTAGACTGTTCTCTGTAGATTAGACTGTTCTCTGTAGATTATACTGTTCTCTGTAGATTATACTGTTCTCTGTAGAATAGACTGTTATTTGAAGATTATACTGTTCTCTGTAGATTAGACTGTTCTCTGTAGATTAGACTGTTCTCTATAGATTATACTGTTCTCTGTAGATTAGACTGTTCTCTGTAGATTAGACTGTTCTCTGTAGATTAGATTGTTCTCTGTAGATTAGACTGTTCTATGTAGATTAGACTGTTCTCTATAGATTATACTGTTCTCTGTAGATTAGACTGTTCTCTGTAGATTAGACTGTTTTCTATAAATTAGACTGTTCTCTGTAGATTAGACTGTTCTCTGTAGATTAGACTGTTCTCTGTAGATTAGACTGTTCTCTGTAGATTAGACTGTTGTCTGTAGATTAGACTGTTCTCTGTAGATTAGACTGTTCTCTGTAGATTAGACTGTTCTCTGTAGATTAGACTGTTCTCTGTAGATTAGACTGTTCTCTGTAGATTAGACTGTTCTCTGTAGATTAGACTGTTCTCTATAGATTAGACTGTTCTCTGTAGATTATACCGTTCTCTGTAGATTAGACTGTTCTCTGTAGATTAGACTGTTCTCTGTAGATTAGACTGTTCTCTGTAGATTAGACTGTTCTCTGTAGATTAGACTGTTCTCTATAGACTATACTGTTCTCTGTAGATTAGACTGTTCTCTGTAGATTAGACTGTTCTCTGTAGATTAGACTGTTCTCTGTAGATTAGACTGTTCTCTGTAGATTCAAGCCTAAACATCAACTTCTACATGGCCGATGGCTCCCTCCTCATATTTATTTTGTATTGCGATGTGTTTCAGAGATATACTTTTATCAGGGGGGAAATTATACTTATTAGGGCATATAAAACGTCTTTTTTTTCCTTCTTCACATCTATACGTAGAAGATTAAAACCCCAAGTAAAAGCCTGGCGCGAGCGGGATGTGAGTGCTCTTTCTAAAGCCCATTACAACAGCTGTATTGGCTGAGGGAGATTACATCTACAGTATTTCTGGTTCCATATCACATCACACTGGACTGGGTTCAATATCTACTTTCCCCTCCACGGAATGTCATGATTGCCTTTTGAGGATAAGATCAATGTCAATTCAAGTCATACACTCGGGGTAAACGAGAGAGAGAGAGAGAGAGAGAGAGAGAGAGAGAGAGAGAGAGAGAGAGAGAGAGAGAGAGAGAGAGAGAGAGAGAGAGAGCGTGACATGGTTACTAATTATCTTCTCCTGCTCACCCACCTTAGGTGCCATTCAAAATGTCTATTGAACCTTCCTTAGGTGTTTTACCAGAGATAATGTAAACGGGCCCAGAACAGAACATCACTGCTAGTGTCCCTTTCTTATATGCCAAATAACTACAGAGATTTTGCGTCACAATACTATAGCTTTCTCATTTTAATAATATTGTCTTCCTTTATGTGTACATTTTCTCACAAGTTGTAAATAAGTGGAACGTTCTCTATGACTTGGTTTGTTTGCTTGCAAGTCCTCTGTTTGATTCTTCCATCAGTTGACTCTGTTTGACTCTTCCATCATTTGACTCTGTTTGACTCTTCCATCATTTGACTCTGTTTGACTCTTCCATCATTTGACTCTGTTCGACTCTTCCATCATTTGACTCTTCTTGACTCTTCCATCATTTGACTTACAAGTCCTCTGTTTGACTCTTCCATCATTTGACAATTGGGGATCGCTTATTTCCTCATTTCAAGAAAGCCTTGAGATGGTTGACACAGCATCATGTCACACCAGGACAGAGAAATGAACCCATTCATAATTTGTGTATATCCACGGGAGAGTGCTCCTAGATAATATATATATATATATTCTTTTTTAAAGAACGATGGGTCCACTTTTTCCACATTATCTGCCAATTGCTCTGAATCACAGGCGAGACTCACTCCAGTCCCCAATGCAGCCGATTACATTTCCCAGGCAAGCAGAGCCTGAGACCCAAGAGATGTCCAGAGCTGCAGAGGTCTTGACACAACTCGATTTATTCTTAACCACAGAGCCAGCCGGAGACAGAAAAGCCCCCCTTGTTGCATCAGGTAGGCCTATGGTCATATTTCACTTCAACCGTTGTCACACTATATATAAATAATTGAGGCTATGCTATTTGCTTGCAATAGCAGCACAAAGGTCATGTCCAGTCTGTGGATATTTTCAGATAGGCCACACATACAGTATCTCATTCACTTAGATTGAGCCAATTATTGGCACGACAAAGAGATGCAGAATCCACACTTAACTAATAGTTAAATGTGTATATATATATATATATTATGCAATATTATTGAATTGCAAATGGTTGCCCTGCACCAGCCTAATTAGAGATCTGTTTCAGACTATTTGCATTAGTGAACTCGGTGCTGTCACTTTCTCAAGAGCTCCTTCTATTGGAGGACTTGGCACTGATTGCAGACCTGTCAGGATCTTCCTTCACCCGTCCACCCAGTGGTCTGTCACATCGACTCCAACAAGTATCGCTCCTATTCTTGTGTTTGCAATAATAGGTATCTAGTACATTGTTAATATATTACACTGAATGAAAAGATAAACACAACATGTAAAGTGTCCCATGTTTCATGAGCTGAAATAAAAGATCCCAGAAATGTTCCAGATGCAAAAAAAGCTTATTTCTCTCAAATTCTGTGCACAAATTTGTTTACATCCCTGTTAGTGAGCATTTCTCCTTTGCCAAGATAATCCATCCACCAGACAGGTGTGGCATATCAAGAAGCTGATTAGGGAGCGTGCAATTGTCATGCTTACTGCAGGAATGTCCACCAGAGCTGTTTCTATAGAATTGAATGTTACTTTCTCTACCATAAGCCACCTCCAATGTCGTTTTAGAAAATTTGGCAGTAAGTCCAACAGGCCTCACAACCGCAGACCACGTGTATGGCATCGTGTGGGCGAGTGGTTTGCTGATGTCAACGTTGTGAACAGAGTGCCCCATGGTGGCAGTGGGATTATGGTATGGGCAGGCATAAGCCACGGACAATGAACACAATTTGAATGCACAGAGATACTGTGACGACATCCTTAGGCACATTGTCGTACCATTCATCCGCCGGCATCACCTCATGTTTCAGCATTATAATGCACAGCCTCATGTTGCAAGGATCTGTACACAATTCCTGGAAGCTGAAAATGTCCCTGTTCTTCCATGGCCTGCATACTCACCAGACATGTCACCCATTGAGCATGTTTGGGATGCTCTGGATCGACGTGTACGACAGCGTGTTCCAATTCCCGCCAGTAACCAGCAACTTTGCACAGCCATTGCAGAGGAGATGGACAACATTCCACAGGCCACAATCAACAGCCTGATCAACTCTATGTGAAGGAAATGTGTCACGCTGCAAGAGGCAAATGGTGGTCACACCAGATACTGACTGTTTTTCTGATTCACACCCTAACTGTTTTTATAAGGTATCTGTGACCAACAGATGTATATCTGTATTCCCAGTCATGTGAAATCCATAGAACTGTACCTCAGTAAATTCTTAGAAATTGTTACATGTTGCGTTAATATTTTTTGGTTCAGCATAGTTTCATTCAGTCTGATTGCAATGAACAGCCACGCACATATAAGGTTTGTTTATACGTATATGCCCACACTGAACCACAGGGGACACATCTCAAAATAGTCTAGAAGAGTGGGTTGATTTTCCTTCGTATATATATATATATAAAAAAATAACTGTAGGATCGGATGTTATTTTTAAGTCACTAGAAATTGAACTCGTCCCACACACAAACACACGCACAAACACATATAGCTCTTTTCTGTTCATTGCCACCCAATTCCTCTCAAAACTCCCAACATGCACTATAATTAATTTATTTGGAGATGGCATACACAGCTGTTTTAAATTATGGGATATTTTGACAGATTTTAAACATATTTTTGGGGCACAGCCAACAACGCCTTGGCCAGATGGCTTCAGGCAGAAAAGGGCTGGAACCAAGGTCAAATATACAACGTTTTACAACTTCCCCGGTAATCTCTAAAGTGTGAGACTGCTGGTGCACCATGTTTTCATTATAATATTATTTTTTTTACTCTACAACACGATTTTATTTGTTTGTTCAGTGTTATCTGCTTTCTATGAAAAAACAGTGTACATACAGTGCGTTTAAATAACTACAGAATTATGTTAGTAAATGATAGAGACAGCATGCATTCTGGTTTTGTAATCATTGGGCAAGTAGCAGAGATATTTCCAGCGTTAGGATGTAGTGAAGTACATGTATTTCAACTAGTAATTCAACTACATTTTCAACTACATTTACATTTTACAGTACGTTGTCTGTCGGTAGTTGAACTAAATTCTAGGTCGTGTTTTCAGTAGTTAACTACTGTTTTACTATCATTTCCTTTCTGTTTTAGCATCAGACTAATTTTCACTTCAGACATAGCTGTTGTCTAAAGTATTATTTTATTATATGACACAAAGTTATATACTATTTCTATCTTTAGAAGATAACGTTTTTTATTTAAATTTAACGTAGGAACATGTTAATATGTTTGGGGGGGGTTTTTTGCCAAGAGAAAGATCATCTGATTTGCATTCGTATTTGCATTTTAAGATATTTTCAGCTTATTTCATATTATCATCACACTTAAACTGTATTTATTTATTTTTTTAAATGGAGAAACGCATCATTAAATATGCAATACATTGTGTACATAGCCTGCAGCTTGCACTGTGTTTGACCCACTAAATTGAACCCATCATGTATTTGTCTGTATTACAACATGTTTACTCTCATTCTGAAGCTACTGTATATCCCTTTTTATGTTTACTCTCATTCTGAAGCTACTGTATATCCCTTTTTATGTTTACTCTCATTCTGAAGCTACTGTATATCCCTTTTTTTCCCAGAGAGCTTGTGGAGTCGGCATAACAGCCTTGTAGTCTTTGACCATTCATTGAAATCGATTACCTCAGTTTCGACAAGGGGATGGGGGGGGGGGCTATGACCATTCATTGAAATCGATTACCTCAGTTTCGATAAGGGGATGGGGGGGGGCTATGACCATTCTTGCAGTGTGATTCAAGCTATCGATTCATTCATTATCCTGTAGGAGGACAAGATTAGAATGATCAAACACACAGCACACATAGAGACAATGACATATCGTTCACTCCTCAAAGCACAAGCAAAACGTGCTGAAATGCAGTAAGTTAGCTGATCCCGCACACCCGGGTGCTACAGCGTCAACAAATTAACTCAATCACGTATTTCCTGGAAGAGCAACCACTGTACTGTATATGACCCCATATTTACAGAGTGCCCTTCGAGATCTAAGGAGCTCTGATGGTCGGCTGGTTGTCAGCAGCAGATTTCCTGACCGCAGCAGTAGACCCTCAACTGCCTTTTGTCTCCAACACCCCGTCTCCATGCTTCCAAGATCCAGGGGATCCCCAGAGGGAAAGGGTGGATAGTTTCCTGGCTGGGGACAGCAGGGTAAAGGAGGGTCTGCCCTGGGCGGCTTTACACGCGCTGTGGACGAGGGAACACAATAGAATCGCAGAGGCCTTGAAGAGCCTCAACCTACACTGGAGCTCAGAAATCATACAGTGGCATGAAACAGTATGTGAGCCCTTTGGAATGACCTGGATTTCTGCATAAATTGGTCATCAAATTTGATCTGATCTTCATCTAAGTCAGAACAATAGACAAACATTGTGTGCTTAAAGCTAATAACACACATATCATTGTATTTTTCTTGTTTATATTGAATACATAATTTAAACATTCACAGTGTCGGTTGGAAAAAGTATGTGAACCCCTAGGCTCCAGCTGACCTGGAGTCCAATCAATGAGACGAGATTGGAGATGTTGGTTAGAGCTGCCTTGCCCTATAAAAAAACTCACAAAATTTGAGTTTGGTAATCACAAGAAGCATTGCCTGATGTGAACCATGCCACGAACAAAAGAGATCTCAGAAGACCTAAGATTAAGAATTATTCACTTGCATAAAGCTGGAAAAGGTTACAAAAGTATCTCTAAAAGCCTTGATGTTTATCAGTCCACGGTAAGACAAATTGTCTATAAATGGAGAAAGTTCACCACTGTTGCTCATTGAGCACAGTGCAGAATGCTCAATGAGGTTAAGAAGAATCCTAGAGTCTCAGCTAAAGACTTACAGAAATCTCTGGAACATGCTAACATCTCTGTTGACGAGTCTACGATACGTAAAACACTAAACAAGAATGGTGTTCATGGGAGGACACCACGGAAGAAGCCACTGCTGTCCAAAAAAAACATTGCTGCACGTCTGAAGTTTGCAAAAGTGCACCTGGATGTTCCACAGCGCTACTGGCAAAATATTCTGTGGACAGATGAAACTACAGTTGAGTTGTTTGGAAGGAACACACAACACTATGTGTGGAGAAAAAAAGGCACAGCACACCAACATCAGAACCTCATCCCAACTGTAAAGTATGGTGGAGGGAGCATCATGGTTTGGGGCTGCTTTGCTGCCTCAAGGCCTTGACAGCTTGCTATCATCGACGGGAAAAATGAATTCCCAAGTTTATCAAGACATTTTGCAGGAGAATGTTAGGCTATCTGTCCGCCAATTGAAGCACAACAGAAGTTGTGTGATGCAACAGGACAACGACTCAAAACACAGAAGTCAACAACAGAATGGCTTCAACAGAAGAAAATACGCCTTCTGGAGTGGCCCAGTCAGAGTCCTGACCTCAACCTGATTGAGATGCTGTGGCATGACCTCGAGAGCGGTTCACACCAGACATCCCAACAATATTGCTGAACTGAAACAGTTTTGTAAACAGGAATGGTCCAAAATTCCTCCTGACCGTTGTGCAGGTCTGATCCGCAACTACAGAAAACGTTTGGTTGAGGTTATTGCTGCCAAAGGAGGGTCAACCAGTTATTAAATCCAAGGGTTCACATACTTTTTCCACCCTGCACTGTGAATGTTTACACGGTGTGTTCAATAAAGACCTGAAAACGTATAATTGTTTGTGTGTTATTAGTTTAAGCAGACTGTGTTTGTCTATTGTTGTGACTTAGATGAAGATAAGATCAAATTTGATGACCAATTTATGCAGAAATCCAGATATTTCCAAAGGGTTCACATACTGTTTCTTGCAACTGTATATCAACAGGCCCACAAGAACATTGGCGCTGTACACCAAGCAAGACCTACTGTACATAATGGAAAGTCCTACTGTACATCATGGAAAGTCCTACTGTACACAATGGAATTTAAGAAACAATCCATATCATACCAAAACAGTAGGAGTATTAAAATCAGGGGTGGAAATAACAAATTAACAAATACTCTCCTTACTGTAATTGGATAGCTTCTCAGAGTACTTTTCAGAGTGCGTTTCAGAGTGCGTTTCAGAGTACCTTTCAGAGTGCGTTTCAGAGTGCTTTTCGGAGTACTTTTCAGAGTGCGTTTCAGAGTGCTTTTCGGAGTACTTTTCAGAGTGCTTTTCAGAGTACTTTTCAGAGTGCTTTTCAGAGTACTTTTCAGAGTACTTTTCAGGGTACTTTCCAGAGTACTTTTCAGGGTACTTTCCAGAGTACTTTTCAGAGTACTTTTCAGAGTACTTTCCAGAGTGCTTTTCAGAGTGCTTTTCAGAGTGCATTTTTCCATAGGGTGGAGAGAAATGTTTGCCGTTTTTAATATGATATTTGCGTGAGAGTGACTAACATAATCAATGAAAAACCATTTCCCCTGTCGAGATGTGAGGATAACATTATAACCCTCATGGTGTGTGCTTTACTGCTTAGGAATCCCTCTGACCACAGGAACAGGAAAGTATATAGATTAAAGGCTTCCAGGTAGACTATTATATACTTTCAGATATCCCAGCTGGAACAAAGCAGCATTACAGTGGTTAAAGAAGGATCTGTAAGGCCAAGCGTTGCCCAGCCATTCCTACATTTAAATGTATTAGAGAGAAGATGATTGGAGAGAGGCTAAATGAGTACACCAACCAGAGTACAGTTGTTTAAACAAAGTCTTTTGAAGAGTTGATTTTTCTATAGATGATTAGAAGTGTCTGTCTCGTCAAATGTTAAGAGAGCAAGGCTGCACGCACATTACTGCAATGTGCCCTCCACTGTCTCTGTGTGTGATATGTGTTGAGATTCTGGTGGTGTGCCAAGCGCTTTATAAATAGTGATGAGGCCAGATACAATTTGAGGTGAACCACAGGGGAACAAATTAACAATCATATCCAATCTCCAAAATTCAGGATATCGCAAAATACTATCTCAGTGGAATATTTTTCTGTTGAATATATATATATATATATATATATATACAGTGGGGAGAACAAGTATTTGATACACTGCCGATTTTGCAGGTTTTCCTACTTACAAAGCATGTAGAGGTCTGTAATTTTTATCATAGGTACACTTCAACTGTGAGAGGTGGAATCTAAAACAAAAATCCAGAAAATCACATTGTATGATTTTTAAATAATTATTTTGCATTTTATTGCATGACATAAGTATTTGATCACCTACCAACCAGTAAGAATTCCGGCTCTCACAGACCTGTTAGTTTTTCTTTAAGAAGCCCTCCTGTTCTCCACTCATTACCTGTATTAACTGCACCTGTTTGAACTCGTTACCTGTATAAAAGACACCTGTCCACACACTCAATCAAACAGATTCCAACCTCTCCACAATGGCCAAGACCAGAGAGCTGTGTAAGGACATCAGGGATAAAATTGTAGACCTGCACAAGGCTGGGATGGGCTACAGGACAATAGGCAAGCAGCTTGGTGAGAAGGAAACAACTGTTGGCACAATTATTAGAAAATGGAAGAAGTTCAAGATGACGGTCAATCACACTCGGTCTGGGGCTCCATGCAAGATTTCACCTCGTGGGGCATCAATGATCATGTGGAAGGTGAGGGATCAGCCCAGAACTACACGGCAGGACCTGGTCAATGACCTGAAGAGAGCTGGGACCACAGTCTCAAAGAAAACCATTAGTAACACACTACGCCGTCATGGATTAAAATCCTGCAGCGCACGCAAGGTCCCCCTGCTTAAGCCAGTGCATGTCCAGGCCTGTCTGAAGTTTGCCAATGACCATCTGGATGATCCAGAGGAGGAATGGGAGAAGGTCATGTGGTCTGATGAGACAAAAATAGAGCTTTTTGGTCTAACTCCACTCGCCATGTTTGGAGGAAGAAGAAGTATGAGTACAACCCCAAGAACACCATCCCAACCGTGAAGCATGGAGGTGGAAACATCATTCTTTGGGGATGCTTTTCTGCAAAGGGGACAGGACGACTGCACCGTATTGAGGGGAGGATGGATGGGGCCATGTATCGCGAGATCTTGGCCAACAACCTCCTTCCCTCAGTAAGAGCATTGAAGATGGGTCGTGGCTGGGTCTTCCAGCATGACAACGACACGAAGCACACAGCCATGGCAACTAAGGAGTGGCTCCGTAAGAAGCATCTCAAGGTCCTGGAGTGGCCTAGCCAGTCTCCAGACCTGAACCCAATAGAAAATCTTTGGAGGGAGCTGAAAGTCCGTATTGCCCAGCGACAGCCCCGAAACCTGAAGGATCTGGAGAAGATCTGTAGGGAGGAGTGGGCCAAAATCCCTGCTGCAGTGTGTGCAAACCTAGTCAAGAACTACAGGAAACGTATGATCTCTGTAATTGCAAACAAAGGTTTCTGTACCAAATATTAAGTTCTGCTTTTCTGATGTATCAAATACTTATGTCATGCAATAAAATGCAAATTAATTATTTAAAAATCATACAATGTGATTTTCTGGATTTTTGTTTTAGATTCCGTCTCTCATAGTTGAAGTGTACCTATGATAAAAATTACAGACCTCTACATGCTTTGTAAGTAGGAAAACCTGCAAAATCGGCAGTGTATCAAATACTTGTTCTCCCCACTGTATATATATACACCCTATCCTAGATAAACTTGCTAAGGATATCTGGCAGGGCCATTATCATCTGATCATATGAACCCTGAGGTTAACCTGTTCCACCAGACTACTGCAAATACACTTTTTTTATGGCGTCGACATTGAAACATGTAGATTGTAACAACAACAAAAAACATGTTTTTATATAAATGTAACTAAAGGTCTCCTTTAGCTTTTTCTGCATTTACCCCCAGATTATAACCAGCAGGGATTTTGTTCCCAGAATCATTGAAAGGCTTTTGATCATTACATTGGTCCCTATGATCCAACTACAGAGCCCTCGGCCTCCAATGTTGGCCATGCCACTATTCCCTCCGTTCTCAAGAGACTCAACAAGAGCTTCCAGGAACATGAACGCTTCTCCTCTCTGGATCTGCATAAGACTTTTTTCAGTCCTTGGAGACTCGTCAAAGAGGGTCTGGTATTATCTTATGATGCATACTCTTGGAACTAATAGGGTGGACTGTTGCATACTAAACACTTACATACAGTGGGGAGAACAAGTATTTGATACACTGCCGATTTTGAAGGTTTTCCTACTTACAAAGCATGTAGAGGTCTGTAATTTTTATCATAGGTACACTTCAACTGTGAGAGACGGAATCTAAAACAAAAATCCAGAAAATCACATTGTATGATTTTTAAGTAATTAATTTGCATTTTATTGCGTGACATAAGTATTTGATACATCAGAAAAGCAGAACTTAATATTTGGTACAGAAACCTTTGTTTGCAATTACAAAGATCATACGTTTCCTGTAGTTATTGACCAGGTTTGCATACACTGCAGCAGGGATTTTGGCCCACTCCTCCATACATACCTTCTCCAGATCCTTCAGGTTTCGGGGCTGTCGCTGGGCAATACGGACGTTCAGCTCCCTCCAAAGATTTTCTATTGGGTTCAGGTCTGGAGACTGGCTAGGCCACTCCAGGACCTTGAGATGCTTCTTACGGAGCCACTCCTTAGTTTCCCTGGCTGTGTGTTTCGGGTCGTTGTCATGCTGGAAGATCCAGCCACGACCCATCTTCAATGCTCTTACTGAGGGAAGGAGGTTTTTGGCCAAGATCTCGCGATACATGGCCCCATCCATCCTCCCCTCAATACGGTGCAGTCGTCCTGTCCCCTTTGCAGAAAAGCATCCCCAAAGAATTATGTTTCCACCTCCATGCTTCACGGTTGGGAGGGTGTTCTTGGGGTTGTACTCAACCTTCTTCTTCCTCCAAACACGGCGAGTGGAGTTTAGACCAAAAAGCTCTATTTTTGTCTCATCAGACCACATGACCTTCTCCCATTCCTCCTCTGGATCATCCAGATGGTCATTGGCAAACTTCAGACGGGCCTGGACATGCGCTGGCTTGAGCAGGGGGACCTTGCGTGCGCTGCAGGATTTCAATCCATGACAGCGTAGTGTGTTACTAATGGTTTTCTTTGAGACTGTGGTCCCAGCTCTCTTCATGTCATTGACCAGGTCCTGCCGTGTAGTTCTGGGCTGATCCCTCACCTTCCTTATGATCATTGATGCCCCACGAGGTGAGATCTTGCATGGAGCCCCAGACCGAGGGTGATTGACCGTCATCTTGAACATCTTCCATTTTCTAATAATTGCGCCAACAGTTGTTGCCTTCTCACCAAGCTGCTTGCCTATTGTCCTGTAGCCCATCCCAGCCTTGTGCAGGTCTACAATTTTATCCCTGATGTCCTTACACAGCTCTCTGGTCTTGGCCATTGTGGAGAGATTGGAGTCTGTTTGATTGAGTGTGTGTACAGGTGTCTTTTATACAGGTAACAAGTTCAAACAGGTGCAGTTAATACAGGTAATGAGTGGAGAACAGGAGGGCTTCTAAAAGAAAAACTAACAGGTCTGTGAGAGCCGGAATTCTTACTGGTTGGTAGGTGATCAAATACTTATGTCACGCAATAAAATGCAAATTAATTACTTAAAAATCATACAATGTGATTTTCTGGATTTTTGTTTTAGATTCCGTCTCTCACAGTTGAAGTGTACCTATGATAAAAATTACAGACCTCTACATGCTTTGTAAGTAGGAAAACCTTCAAAATCGGCAGTGTATCAAATACTTGTTCTCCCCACTGTATGTAAAAAAAAAATATATATATATATATAAATAATAATAAGAATCTGCTTTGGTCAGCTCCAGCAATACTTTGTAGAAAATATCAGGTCAACTAATTATGTTTTTGGATAAAAATCTAATCATTTCTAAGGAGTGTGAAAACCCCCACTTTAAGTTGTACTTATATATGCATCTTAATTAATCGCATGGGAATATACCGTGGCTGTAACCGCTCTCGTGTGTAGAATGACCGGACCAAGGTGCAGCGTTGGTAGGCGTACATCGTATATTTATTGACGACACCAAAACAAAATAAACAAGACAACAAAACGAAAGCAAACAGTTCTGTCATGCACAGACACTAAACAGAAAACAAGATCCCACAAACCCCAAAAGGAAAATGACAACTTATATATGATCCCCAATCAGAGACAACGATAGACAGCTGCCTCTGATTGGGAACCACACTCGGCCAAAAACAAAGAAATAGAAAACATACACTTTCCCAACCGAGTCACACCCGACCTAACCAAACATGGAAAATAATAAGGATCTCTAAGGTCAGGGCGTGACAGTGGCATTGGATATAATATATAATATACAGTATATACAGATATATAACATATAGATAGATATAGTCATCACATACAGTACATGCTTAATAACAGTGGCCACATTACCGGATGTACAACATGATATTTTCTACAGTGCGTATTCCCCACCTATAGTTAATTACCTAAATAGGTAACACTTTACGTTTAAAGGGAAATGTCACAATATTTCAAACTTCATATTCATCATCTCCAGCACCACCCCAACATTAACATGATGTGAAAATGGCACGTGTCTATGTTTTGTAGTAAAAAATATAAACGTTAAATCATCGACAGATTAGTAGATCATTATCATATCAAATCAAATGTTGTGTTTAGCAGATGTTATTGCGGGTGGAAGGAGACAGAGCCACAGTGTCCAACGATACCCCTTGTCTCAGCCTCCAGTATCTATGCTACAATAGTCTATGTGCTGTGGGGACAGGGCCACAGTGTCCAACGATCCCCCTTGTCTCAGCCCCCAGTATCTATGCTACAATAGTTTATGTGCTGTGGGGACAGGGCCACAGTGTCCAACGATCCCCCTTGTCTCAGCCTCCAGTATCTATGCTACAATAGTCTATGTGCTGTGGGGACAGGGCCACAGTGTCCAACGATCCCCCTTGTCTCAGCCTCCAGTATCTATGCTACAATAGTCTATGTGCTGCTGGGACAGGGCCAGTCTGTCCTGTATGGTGTAATTCTCCTATCTAATCTGGTGTCCTGTGTGAATGTAAGTATGCTCCCTCTAATTCTCCCTCTCTCTCCCCGGACCTGCTGTTTTCAACCTTCTCCCCCCCCCTCTCTCTCTCTATCCCTCCCTCTCTCTCTCTATCCCTCTCTCTCTCTCTCTCTATCCCTCCCTCTCTCTCGCTATCCCTCCCTCCCTCCCTCTCTCCCTCTCTTCCGCACCTCGACCTCTGAATGCTTGGCTATGAAAAGCCAACTGACATTTACTCCTGAGGTGCTAACCTATTGCATCCTCTACAACCATTGTGATTATTATACAGGTCCATTATCAGTGTAGTCAGGATGTCTACACAGGTCCATTATCAGTGTAGTCAGGATGTCTATACAGGTCCGTTATCAGTGTAGTCAGGATGTCTATACAGGTCCATTATCAGTGTAGTCAGGATGTCTATACAGGTCCATTATCAGTGTAGTCAGGATGTCTATACAGGTCCATTATCAGGGTAGTCAGGATGTCTATACAGGTCCATTATCAGTGTAGTCAGGATGTCTATACAGGTCCATTATCAGTGTAGTCAGGATGTCTATACAGGTCCATTATCAGTGTAGTCAGGATGTCTATACAGGTCCATTATCAGTGTAGTCAGGATGTCTATACAGGTCCATTATCAGTGTAGTCAGGATGTCTATACCCCCCCAGGCTCCTTCGGTGGAGGAGATCTCCGTGGGCTTTAGTCAGCCTTGTCTCAGGGTAGTAAGTTGGTGATCTGATGATATACCTCTAGTGATGTGGGGTTATATCCTGCCTGGTTGGCCCTGTCTGGGGGTATCGTCGGACAGGGCCACAGTGTCCACCAATCCCCCTTGTCTCAGCCCCCAGTATCTATGCTGCAATAGTCTATGTGCAGGGGTGGACAGGGTCAGTCTGTCCTTTCTGGTGTAATTCTCCTATCTAATCTGGTGTCCTGTGTGAATTTAAGTATGCTCACTCTCTCTCTCTCTCTCTCTCTCTCTCTCTCTCTCTCTCTCTCTCTCTCTCTCTCTCTCTCTCTCTCTCTCTCTCTCTCTCTCTCTCTCTCTCTCTCTCTCTCTCTCTCTCTCTCTCTCTCTCGCCTGGGTCCTCTCTAGTTTTCTTCCTAGGTTCCTGCCTTTCTAGGGAGTTTTTCCTAGCCTGTGTGCTTCTACATCTGCATTGCTTGCACTTCTGTGTTTTTAGGCTGGGTTTCTGTATAAGCACATTGTGACATCTGCTGATGTAAAATATCCTATGAACAATACATTAGATTTGATGAATGTAGCCTCTGAAATCTATAAATAGATGTACCTTACTACAGTTGACACAGGGTCTCCTTCGAAGTACTGTTTTGTTAGTATTGTTCATAGGATATTGTTAAGAGAATTGGCACTGTTATTTGGTATTTATTTGGTATTTAGGAAAAATGCAGGAGTCAAGTACATCATTATGTGAGCTGCTCCAGAATACATTACTGAACATTCAAAGTGATGTCTAACTATAATAGTCATCGCAATTTCTCAGTGATTATTAGTAGACTGAATGACTTAGCCTCTCTGATATGTATTTTACTGCAATGAATGAATGGGACTTGTTAATTTTCACACAAGAAGCTCTGCTGGAAACTTACATGACTAAACTAGAAATCGTTTGATTGGAAGTTTTTTTTGTGGAGAATATTGTGTTTATAGTGGAAAGTGTATTGTTGTTATCTTTCTACATCGATGAAAGATGGAATAATGCCAGTCCTCTGTGGTCTGTTGGGGACGCCGGCCGGCTGTCGTGACCCCAGACAACCTACTGACAGAGGAGCTGACAGAGAGACGGGTGGTGCTTATTGTCCCACGGGCCTGGGACTTGGCTGCACTCAACCTGCAGAGGGAACGTGATCATGGACTACCAGGTCAGTGGTACCCATAATCACACGTTATTAATTAGGACTTTCATTTTAACAAATCTAATTGAAATTGAACCAAATTCAAAAAACTATGAATCACTCTGCACTAGTCCACTGTTAAGATCTGTTTTTATCATCTAGTAAGCTGGGCACAATGAAAATACACTACAGTTAGGTTCCAGACTGGAGGACGTTCTGTGGACTTGACTGAAGAGAGAATCAATTCGATTTCACAGAAGTTGTAAAGGATGCAAATGTTGTTAGAAAGATAATGGACCTGTATAGACATCCTGACTACACTGATAATGGACCTGTATAGACATCCTGACTACACTGATAATGGACCTGTATAGACATCCTGACTACACTGATAATGGACCTGTATAGACATCCTGACTACACTGATAATGGACCTGTATAGACATCCTGACTACACTGATAATGGACCTGTATAGACATCCTGACTACACTGATAATGGACCTGTATAGACATCCTGACTACACTGATAATGGACCTGTATAGACATCCTGACTACACTGATAATGGACCTGTATAGACATCCTGACTACACTGATTGCTGGCTGGGAGTACTGGTAGAGGAACTTCTGTCTGGCTCCAGGACAGGTCCACTTTTTTCATGTCTCATTAAAAAACAGATGAAGATGATTTGAGACGGAGACAGGTGAGATTTTTGAAAACCCATTTACAGACTACATGGAAAAATATAGAGTAAACCCACACAGCACTTCGGAAGGTAACTGGTATAGGATACACTGTTGAAGTATTGTGGTCGTATTTGCTGCGTGGAGCTGTATCTGACTATATTGGACTGATTATTATTATCAATGAATTACTGGATGTATTTTGTCAGGTTCTGGTGGGACAGTGAGGGTGTGTTTACACAGAGGGTTGAACTTCTAAGGCACTCTCTTGTCTCATGTCATCTGTAACAAAAGTGAAGTGAAAGAGGCCCCCTTTTGATCCCTTCAGATTTGGGAAATACTCAAGAGTTTTTTTTTTCGTGTGATAATATGCCATCAACGAGCTTGGGAGGCCTAGAGAGCCCATTCATTCTCATTCATTTGTGTTTCTAATTAAATGTCAGTGGTGCTAAACATTGGTAGTTAAGTGGCCACACCTCCACACGTTCTTAAACCCAATTAAAAATAACCTTTTTTTTGTTGTGTTTTGTACACAGTCAAATTAGAATGCACAGGACTGAATGAGAGAAAACAGACAGGCTGCAAGCGTCAATGGCGTCACAGCTCGTCAAATTAGAAAGCAAGTCTTTTTTTGACGTGTCCACCCAGAGCAATGCTGGTATAATAAGCAAGCAGTGGTGGGCCGTCAGGGCCTGCAAGGCCTTCTCTGCTGGCCTAAACATCATCAGAATATATATATTTTTTAAATATATTTTCCCACAAATATGTATTAAATTATTCCCCAGAGTAAGAGTTATACTCTTCATTTCATAGCTTTCCTCTTGGTTGCACTGCTTCCAGCCCCAGGTTGAGATTTGGAGGGCTGGTCTTTATGTTAGATCTTTTATCCAATCATATTCAGCCATCATGTGTTGCCAGGGGTCTAAAATCTGCTCTTAGGCCTTCAGAATCAACAGTGCAGGCGCTTGTAGCTTAAAGTGAATGGAAATTAAAATTTTGTGTCAACCAATCAGCTTTAGAGTTGGCTATTGTACGCCTGCTGGCTGGCTCCAGTGTTACACAGGAGCCAGCTAGCAGGCGTAGGGCGTCCACGTCTTTTGATTGGATTACCAATATTGAGAGGCAGGTCCTATGGGCAGGTCTCTGCAGATCTAGGAAACTGAATTTGATAAACGAATTAATTCGCATACTACCTAAACTGTTTTTTGAACCCACAATGGCGGAAGGAGGAGAAGATATCGATTTGGTCGAGGATATAATTATAACGCCATTCTCAAGACGAACTTTTCAAGAAAAGTTAGACATTGTAAGGAGAGGTCGCCCGACGCCACAAAGCCTGTCACAGGCGGGAAAGGGGTTCGTTCGTTCGCCACTTTCAAAGTTTCAACTATGAGCGCTGTCAATGGCTCACAGGCTCCGAGAAGCACTGCAAACTGTACTGCTGGGAATGCCTATTATTTGCAAGTGATCGATTTGGTGTTTGGAGCCACACTGGCTTTGCAAACTTGAGTTGTCTAACCAAGGCAGCAACGAGACACCAAAGTACGCCTGGGCACTTACAAGCAATGGTGCTTTTGAAAACGTTTGGGGACACCAGAGTGGAGCTACAGCTCTCACTCGTCCTGCGTTATGTGACGGACACGGGAGTCAAGGAGCGATTTATCCGGTTTGAAGATGTGACAAGCGGCAAGCGAGCTGATGACATTGCCGCTCTTATTTTCCGTTTCTTGGAGGAAAATGAATGTAGTCTGGATAAAGTTGTGGCACAGTGTTTTGATGGCGCAGCAGTCATGGCATCTGGACTCAATGGGGTGCAGGCTAAAGTTAAGGAGAGGGCACCGATGGCCTTATTCATTCACTGCTATGCACATCGACTAAATTTAGTACTGACTCAAGGAGCCTCAAAGCTTAAAGAATGCAAGGTCTTCTTTGCCAACCTCAATGGCCTTGCAGCATTTTTCTCACGATCCCCTAAGCGCACGCAACTGTCTAATAATCAGTCTTTGGTGAGTAGGCATACAATGCATGTTATTTTTTATTAAATGTGTATGTATGTTTCGCATTTTATTTCGTTAATATTAAATAGCCTATATATTAACAAAATAAAATGGCAAATAGCCTATGTTGCAAATTATTTGTTTTCTTTTATTTTCAGTGAATAGTTATGTGTCTTTATCATCACGGTGAAACTGCTTTGGGTGCGACAATGCGCTGTTTAGTGAACACACTGTATTTATTTTTTGGGGGACTTAAAGCTCAAAGTTTGTGGACCAGAAATGGATAGAAGAAGAATATTAATATAACTCTGTTGCACTCGACTATGTTCTTGCCTATTAGTTGAACTGTACTGTATTGTACTCTTCCCCTGCAATTCTCTGAAAAAAATGTCAATTTCAAGGTGACGCAACGCCTGGTTATACTGCGTTTCTGTCTAAATGTATAGTGTCTAGAGCCATGGCATCTAAATGATGGTAATAACAGGTGGATTAATTCGGGTGGGACTGTGTAGGACCTCACTGAAGGCCCAGGCGCCAGGCCCACGGCACGCTACTGTAAGCAAGTCATTGCTTGGGTCATTTGTAGAAAAGGAATGAGAGGAATTGTTATGATTTTCTCTATGCTAAGTAGACTAAAGACGTAGTTTAAAATGTATTGGGCTGTAAGCTAAGGTTTTTCAGGGCTTCATCTTATAGCTAGAGGGCTCCTGATATCTCCAGGAATGATTAGCATCATTTTAAACTTTTGTTGTCTCGTACTGTCTTTTTGCTAGCTAAGGCCTGTCTTTCTGCTAGCCTACTTGGTGTGTGAACTGCTGGCTCACTATTAACTGGCAATTTGTGGCTGTTGTTGTTTTGGTAATCAGTGGCTGTATTGGAGGGGGAGTGGTTTCTCCTCTCCTAGGCAATCAGCAATCTAGGGGAGTGGTTTCTCCTCTCCTAGGCAATCAGCAATCTAGGGGAGTGGTTTCTCCTCTCGTAGGCAATCAGTAATTAGTGCAGGGAGGTGTGCTCTTCACTTTTGGAAGGCAATTAGCAATTAGTATTAGTACTTCAGTCTCCCCTGTTTTCTCAGTGGCAGTTGTAAGTGGTGGTCCCGTCGCTGAAACAAAGACGGTTCTGTGGAGTTGTTGGAGGATGAAGAGAGAGGAAGGCTCCACTCTCTCACTTGAGTGTCATACCCAGTTATTTTAATATCTAGCCTTGTCAACTACGTGTGTTTTCTAAACCAGTTCACTCTCATCCTTGTAGGTTTTAGAAGACGCTCCCCTCCCCTTGGCTGCAACCATTTTAATTTAGTGTACCCTGAGCACCCAACCCATGTGGAATTCCTGCTCTCTGACAGTGTTTGACACTGTCGATCTGTGGTCAAGAATGCCGAGTTCATCTCAGCCTATGCTGCCCTTCAGTCCCTTGACTTTTTGGCCCTGACGTAGACCTGGATCACCCCAGAAAACAATGCTACTCTAGCTGCTCGCTCTTCATCTGACTACGTTTTTTTTTATCTCATAGTCCGAGAGCATCTGGTCATCACGGTGGTGGCACAGGTCTACTCATTTCTCTTAAGTGATTTTCTATTTTCTCCCGCTCTCACTTATCCATCTGCCCATTTGAATTCCATGCTGTCACTGTCACTTGTTCACTCAAGTTTAACATTGTCATCTATCGCCCACCAGGTGTCCTTCGAGTTCCTCAATGAGCTTGACACCTTGACAAGCAAATTTCCTGGCAATGGCTGACTTGTCTTCTTGGGGACTTCGACATCCGCCTTCGATGAATTTCTTTCCAACTCTCTCTGTCCTCTCCTTGCCTCTTTGGACTTCACCCTTTTCCCAGGCAGGCAATACGCTACTAATCTCACTGCAACCCCCCTCCAGGGCTCTGATCACTATATACTATGTGTGTACATACATACACTACTGTTCAAAAGTTCGGGGTCACTTAGAAATGTCCTTTTTTTTTTTTGTCCATTAAAATAACATTGATCAGAAATACAGTGTAGACATTGTTAATGTGTAAATTATTTTTGGGAAAATCTACATAGGTGTACAGAGGCCCATTACCAGCAACCATCACTCCTGTGTTCCAATGGCACGTTGTGTTAGCTAATCCAAGTTCATAATTTTAAAAGGCTAATTGATCATTAGAAAACCCTTTTGCAATTATGTTGTCCTGATTTAAAAATAAATAAAACTGGCCTTCTTTAGTCTAGTTGAGTATCTGGAGCATCAGCATTTGTGGGTTCGATTACAGGCTCAAAATGGCTAGAAACAAAGTACTTTCTTCTGAAACTCGTCAGTCTATTCTTGTTCTGAGAAATGAAGGCTATTATAATTCTATTATATATAACAACTCTCCTTGTGTTCGTGAGCTAACGTAACAACTGTTTAGCGTAGACCGGTACTGTGGCTCCCTTTAGGACATATGAGGTGAGTCCAAAAAGGAACGCACAACAATCATTCACAAGGGTTACATAGCGAACGTAACAAATACAACTGTTTTATTAGGGATTCTCATTACACGGCGTAGCGTATATCGACTTAATTGTATGTGAATTGATGCCGTCTCTGTGTGATTTTTTTTTGGGGGGGGGGCTTTACGGTGAAAATAGCACCTGTATTTTTCCAAGTAGAGTTGGCGTCCCTGAAACCCCACCTCTTTAAGGAATACCTAGGATAGGATAAAGTAATCCTTCTCACCCCCCCCCCCCTTAAAAGATTTAGATGCACTATTGTAAAGTGGCTGTTCCACTGGATGTCATAAGGTGAATGCACCAATTTGTAAGTCGCTCTGGATAAGAGCGTCTGCTAAATGACTTAAATGTAAAATGTTAAATGTAGAGTTGAGGTACTGTAGTATGGGTAGTTCCAGCACCTTGTATGCTGGTTCTATTATACATTGTACATGGCTACAGTATGATATTTCAGCAGGGTTTTATGTTTATATTATAAATAATAGTAGGGATTGTTCTCGTTCCCATCATTGCATGGAAACATTTTATGACACTTTTTTTTGGTGTGAAATAATCTCTCACTTAAATTTCAGCACAGAAAAGATTGCGATTTTGTATTTCGTTCCACATCTGAAGAATTAGTTGTTTTGTATTCATGCAACCGTGGTTATAGCTTAAAGGGTTCAGCTGAAATAATCTGCAATGGGTACGGCTGGAGCATACAACACCCTCAGTGTAGAGCTAGGTGACCCCCCGCCCCCCCGCCCATCCCCCCCCCACCGCCCCCCCCCCCTCCGCCATCATATGATTCTCCCTGGCACTTATGCATTTAAGGTGGGCTTCACACTCAAACCATGATATTATTAACCATACCAAAAGCCCAAGCATATGGTTTACGATTGAGAATATGAAGAATTCCATGCAAACTAATGCATGATGGGTAATCTCTGAACAACAAGACCATGCCTCTGCACCAGAATCACTTCGTTTCAATCAGAAGGTCGAGTTGAAGTGAGACAGAATACCAGTAGTGAGAGGAAATCAGTCTTCCATACAATCCCAAAATATTCCGTGATGGAATCATGGATAATGCCCACATAGTTCCATCTGTGTCACCCTGCATGAACATCAGTATAATATAGCACTGTGTACTCTTGCCTTGGTTCTTAACTGCCCCCCAGTGGTATACTCTTAGAACTACACCATTGTGGGAGAAAAGTGTTCGAGTACAGGCACAGTGTCTCCTGCCGTCACTTTGTGGGACCCTGCATGATTATTTGCATTAGGAAATACACATTGAATACACATTGTATTTCCTGTTTACTTTCAGTCAACACCAGATGAGATGAGAAGCAAGAGATCCTCCATTAACAACAAATCTTTTTTTTTGTTTGTTCTGTGTTTGTTGTACAATTTGAACTATATAATTGTCCCACTCCTATATTCGTGTATTTCATTTCAATTTATTGACATAAAGTAAAACCAAGATATGTAAAAAGTTGGTGGATCGTTATTCAAAATGACCTAGCTGTAATTGCTGTCAAACGTGCGTCACTAGACAGTAAAAGATGGCTCCGCTTCTATGCAAGTGCTGTTCTTGGTACTGCCCAAAGAAGATATGCAGTAGGGCTTGTGTGTGTGTGTGTGTGTGTGTGTGTGTGTGTGTGTGTGTGTGTGTGTGTGTGTGTGTGTGTGTGTGTGTGTGTGTGTGTGTGTGTGTGTGTGAGAGAGTGAGAGTGTGAGAGTGAGAGTGAGAGAGAGAATATGACATTTGTAATGTCTTTATTGTTTTGAAACTTCTGTATGTGTAATGTTTACTGTTAATTTTTATTGTTTATTTCACTTTTGTATATTATCTACCTCACTTGCTTTGGCAATGTTAACACATGTTTCCCATGCCAATAAAGCCCCTTGAATTGAGAGAGAGAGAGAGAGAGAGAGAGAGAGAGAGAGAGAGAGAAATGTACAGTAGTAATGAGTCTTCAACCATTGGATCAAGTTCCCCATAATGTTTACGACTTGGACTGATATGCTGTTTAAGCCACGGACGATTTACAACCCTGTAAAACTAGCTTGGTCTCAGATTACCACGTAACCAGGGCAGTTTGTCCAGTTATATTGAGCTTGCTTTGGGACATTCAGTGCCTGGGTAGACATTCCAATCCCCAACAAGCAAGATGTTACTGGCATACAGCAGGAAAATTATCTTTGAATCAAAATTCTTCCTCTGACACTTTGTATGCCTCATTTTACTTAAGTACGTGCATTATTTTGGCAGTTACTGGTGTATAATTTCGAACAAATACAAAGTCTTTATTGCTTGGTGGAGAGAGAAGGATCAAGTGTACCGTGACATCATAGATATGTAGAGATGGGTGACACAGCTGGTGTCTTCCAGCAAAGTTAAGTGGGACACACCACAAGTTACACCCTGTAACGTGGTACAATTCTAATTTAGCTTTGAACGTTGAACAAACTTTTAGTGTTTAATTAATAACAAACAATAATCAAGTAAGTTTTCAGTGTGAGTCAAATGATTGGCTACAAGCGATGATATTAATGTATTTGTTTGTTAAATATATTTCTGTGAGGTGGTGGTACAGCTGAAGTTTACATGCACTTAGGTTGGAGTCATTAAAACTTGTTATTCAACCACTCCACAAATTTCTTGTAAACAAACTATAGTTTTGGAAAGTCGGTTAGAACATCTACTTTGTGCAAGACACAAGTAATTTTCCCAACAATTGTTTACAGACAGATTATTTTACTTATAATTCACTGTATCAAAATTCCAATGGGTCAGAAGTTTACATACACTAAGTTGACTGTGCCTTTAAACAGCTTGGAAAATTCCAGAAAATGATGTCATGGCTTTAGAAGCTTCTGATAGGCTAATTGACATGATTTGAGGCAATTGGAGGTGTACCTGTGGATATATTTCAAGGCCTACCTTCAAACTCAGTGCCTCTTTGCTCAAAAGAAAGAAATCAGCCAATACTTCAGAAAAAAAAATGTAGACCTCCACAAGTCTGGTTCATCCCTGGGAGCAATTTCCAAACGCCTGAAGGTACCACATTCATCTGTACAAACAATAGTACGCAAGTATAAACACCATAGGACCACGCAGCCGTCATACCGCTCAGGAAGGAGACGCATTCTGTCTCCTAGAGATGAACGTACTTTGGTGGGAAAAGTGCAAATCAATCCCAGAACAACAGCAATGGACCCTGTGAAGATGCTGGAGGAAAAAGGTACAAAAGTATCTATATCCACACTAAAACAAGTCCTATATGGACATAACCTGAAAGGCCACTCAGCAAGGAAGAAGCCACTGCTTCAAAACCTCCATAAAAAAGCCAGACTACAGTTTGCACATGGGGACAAAAATTGTACTTTTTGGAGAAATGTCCTCTGGTCTGATGAAACAAAAATAGAAATGTTTGGCAATAATGACCATCGTTATGTTTGGAGGAAAAGGGGGGAGGTTTGCAAGCCGAAGAACACCATCCCAACTGTGAAGCACGGGGGTGGCAGCATCATGTTGTGGGGGTGCTTTGCTGCAGGAGGGACTGGTGCACTTCACAAAATAGATGGCATCATGAGGGAGGAAAATGATGTGGACATATTGAAGCAACATCTCAAGACATCAGTCAGGAAGTTAAAGCTTGGTCGCAAATGGGTCTTCCAAATGGACAATGACCCCAAGCATACTTCCAAAGTTGTGGCAAAATGGCTTAAGGACAACAAAGTCAAGGTATTGGAGTGGCCATCACAAAGCCCTGACCTCAATTCTATGGAAAATTTGTGGGCAGAACTGAAAAAGCATGTGCGAGCAAACGTGGCCTACAAACCTGACTCAGTTACACCAGCTCTGTCAGGAGGAATCGGCCAAAATTCACCCAACTTATTGTGGGAAGCTTGTGGAAGACTACCCGAAACGTTTGATCCAAGTTAAACAATTGAAAGGCAAAGCTACCAAATACTAATTGAGTGTATGTAAACTTCTGACCCACTGGGAATGTGATGAAATAAATAAAAGCTGAAATAAATCATCCTCTCTGCTATTATTCTGAGATTTAACATTCTTAAAATAAAGTGGTGATCCTAACTGACCTAAGACAGGGAATTTTTACTAGGGTTAAATGTCAGGAATTGTGAAAAACTGAGTTTAAATGTATTTGGCTACGAGGTATGTAAACTTCTGACTTCAACTGTATATAAAGGATTTTTAAAAATTCAATATTGTCAAGGCATTGGAGTTTTCATGGGTGTTATTGCTTTGATTAAACAAATCCCAAAAAATACTTTCTAAAAATAATGAAAAATAAAATATTTGTAATTTAACAGTTTGAATGATAATACAATAACCTGCTGCAACACAACAATAATAAACTAGCACCTCACTATAAACGAGCACCACAATACAAACGAGCTAGAAAAGAGAACCAAACTGGAAACTAGCTAGAAAATAGCACCACTCTAGAAACTAGCACCACAAACTAGAAAGTAGCTGGAAACTAGCACCTCACCAGAAACTAGCACTGCACTGGAAACTAGCTAGAAACTAGCACCACACTAGCAACTAGCACCACACTAGAAACTAGCACCACACTGGAATCTAGCTAGAAAATAGCACAACACAAAAAATTAGCACCACAAAGGAAACTAGCACCACACTAGAAACTAGATAGAAACTAGCACTTCACTAGAAACTAGCACCACACAATAGAAACTAGCTAGAAACTAGCACCACACTAGATACTAGCACCCCACACTAGAAACTAGCTAGAAACTAGCACAACGCTTGAAACTTGTACCTCACTGGAAACCAGCTAGAAACTAGCACCACAGGAGAAAATATCACCACACTAGAAACTAGCACCACACTAGAAAATAGCACCTAGAATCTAGCTAGTAAATAGCACAACACTAGAAATTAGCACCACAAAGGAAACTAGCTAGAAACTAGCACCACACTAGAAACTAGCACCACAAACAAGAAACTAGCACCTCACTAGAAACTGGCACCACAAACTAGAAACTAGCTAGAAACTAGCACCTCACTAGAAACTAGCAACACACACTAGCAACTCACTATAAACTAGCACCACACTAGAAACTAGCACCACACACTATAAACTAGCTAGAAACTAGCACTACGCTTGAAACTAGCTAGAAACTAGCACCACACTGGAAACTAGCTAAAAACTAGCACCACACTGGAAACTAGCACCACACTAGAAACTAGCATCACACTAGAAACTAGCTAGAAAATAACACCACACTAGAAACTAGCACCACACTGGAAACTAGCTAGAAAATAGCACCACACAAGAAACTAGCACCACAATAGAAACTAGCACCACACTAGAAACTAGCACCACACTGGAATCTAGCTAGAAAATAGCACAACACAAAAAATTAGCACCACAAAGGAAACTAGCACCACACTAGAAACTAGATAGAAACTAGCACAACGCTTGAAACTTGTACCTCACTGGAAACCAGCTAGAAACTAGCACCACAGGAGAAAATATCACCACACTAGAAACTAGCACCACACTAGAAAATAGCACCTAGAATCTAGCTAGTAAATAGCACAACACTAGAAATTAGCACCACAAAGGAAACTAGCTAGAAACTAGCACCACACTAGAAACTAGCACCACAAACAAGAAACTAGCACCTCACTAGAAACTGGCACCACAAACTAGAAACTAGCTAGAAACTAGCACCACACTAGAAACTAGCACCACAAACTAGAAACTAGCTAGAAACTAGCACTACGCTTGAAACTAGCTAGAAACTAGCACCACACTGGAAACTAGCTAAAAACTAGCACCAAACTGGAAACTAGCACCACACTAGAAACTAGCATCACACTAGAAACTAGCTAGAAAATAACACCACACTAGAAACTAGCACCACACTGGAAACTAGCTAGAAAATAGCACCACACAAGAAACTAGCACCACAGAAGAAACTAGCACCACACTAGAAACTAGCACCAGACTAGAAACTAGCACGACATTGGAAACTAGCTAGAAACTAGCACCACACTAGAAACTAGCACCACACTAGAAAATAGCACCAAACTAGAAACTAGCACCACACTGGAAACTAGCTAGAAACTAGCACCACACTGGAAACTAGCACCACACTAGAATCTAGCACCACACTAGAAACTAGCACCACACTAGAAACTAGCGCCACACTAGAAACTAGCACCACACTGGAAACTAGCACCACACTAGAAACTAGCTAGAACTAGCAGCACACTGGAAACTAGCACCACACTAGATACTAGCACCACACTAGAAACGTAGCACCACACTAGAAACTGGCACAACACTGGAAACTAGCATCACTGGAAACTAGCTAGAAAATAGCACCACACTATAAACTAGCACCACACTATAAAATAGCACCACACTATAAACTAGCACCACACTATAAACTAGCACCACAATAGAAACTAGCACCACACTGGTAATTAGCTAGAAACTAGCACCACACTATAAACTACCACCACACTAGAAACTAGCTAGAAATTAGCACCAAACTAGAAACTAGCACCACACTAGAAACTACCACTACACTAGAAGCTAGCACCACACTAGAAGCTAGCACCACACTAGAAACTGGCACAACACTAGAAACTAGCTAGAAATTAGCACCAAACTAGAAACTAGCACCACACTAGAAACTACCACCACACTAGAAACTACCACTACACTACAAACTACCACTACACTACAAACTACCACCACACTGGAAAATAGCACCACACTGGAAACTACCACCACACTAGAAACTAGCACCACACTAGAAACTAGCACCACACTAGAAACTACCACTACACTAGAAACTACCACTACACTAGAAACTACCACTACACTAGAAACTAGCTAGAAATTAGCACCACACTAGAAACTACCACTACACTAGAAACTACCACTACACTACAAACTACCACCACACTGGAAAATAGCACCACACTGGAAACTAGCACCACACTAGAAACTAGCACCACACTAGAAACTAGCACCACACTAGAAACTAGCACCACACTAGAAACTACCACTACACTAGAAACTACCACCACACTAGAAACTACCACTACACTAGAAACTACCACCACACTAGAAACTACCACCACACTGGAAAATAGCACTACACTAGAAACTACCACCACACTAGAAACTACCACTACACTAGAAACTACCACCACACTAGAAACTACCACCTCACTAGAAACTAGCACCACACTAGAAACTAGCACCACACTAGAAACTAGCTAGAACTTAGCACCAAACTAGAAACTAGCACCACACTAGAAACTAGCTAGAAACTAGCACCACACTAGAAACTAGCACCTCACTAGAAACTAGCACCACACTGGAAACTAGCACTACACTAGAAACTAGCACCACACTGGAAACTAGCACCACACTGGAAACTAGCACCACACTAGAAACTAGCACCTCACTAGAAACTAGCACCACACTAGAAACTAGCACCTCACTAGAAACTAGCACCACACTGGAAACTAGCACCACACTAGAATCTAGCACCACACTAGAAACTAGCACCACACTGGAAACTAGCACCACACTGGAAACTAGCTAGAAACTAGCACCACACTAGAAACTAGCACCTCACTAGAAAATAGCAACACACTATAAACTAGCGCATTAGAAACTAGCTAGAAACTAGCACCATACTGGAAACTAGCTAGAAAATAGCACCATACTAGAAACTAGCACCACACTGGAAAATAGCTAGAAACTAGCAACACACTAGAAACTAGCACCACACTAGAAACTAGCACCTCACTAGAAACTAGCACCTCACTAGAAACTAGCACCACACTATAAACTAGCACCACACTAGAACCTAGCACATTAGAAATTAGCTAGAAACTAGCACCCCACTGGAAACTAGCTAGAAAATATTACCATACTAGAAACTAGCACCACACTAGAAACTAGCACCACACTAGAAAATCGCACCACACTAGAAACTAGCACCCCACTGGAAACTAGCTAGAAAATAGCACCACACTAGAAAATAGAAACACACTAGAAACTAGCACCATACTGGAAACTACATAGAAAATCGCACCACACTAGAAAGTAGCACCACACTGGAAACTAGATAGAAAATAGCACCACACTAGAAAATAGCACCACACTAGAAACTAGCACCATACTGGAAACTAGATAGAAAATAGCACAATACTAAAAACTAGCACCACAATAGAAAATATCACCACACTATAAACTAGCACAACACTATAAACTAGCGCATTAGAAACTAGCTAGAAACTAGCACCATACTAGAAAATAGCTAGAAAATAGCATCACACTAGAAACTAGCACCATACTAGAAAATAGCTAGAAAATAGCATCACACTAGAAACTAGCACCACACTAGAAACTAGCACCACACTGGAAACTAGCTAGAAACTAGCACCACACTAGAAACTAGCACCACACTGGAAACTAGCACCACACTGGAAACTAGCTAGAAACTACCACTACACTAGAAACTAGCACCACACTGGAAACTAGCACCACACTAGAAACTAGCACCACACTAGAATCTAGCACCACACTGGAAACTAGCACCACACTAGAAACTAGCACCACACTAGAAACTAGCACCACACTGGAAACTAGCACCACACTGGAAACTAGCTAGAAACTACCACTACACTAGAAACGAGCACCACACTGGAAAATAGCTAGAAAATCGCACCACACTGGAAACTAGCACCACACTGGAAACTAGCTAGAAACTAGCACCACACACTAGAAACTAGCACTATACAGGAAACTAGCTCCAAACAGGAAACTAGCACCACACTGGACACTAGCTAGAATCTAGCACCATACTGGAAACTAGCTAGAAACTAGCACCACACTAGAAACTAGCACCATACTTGAAACTAGCTAGAAAATAGCACCACACAGGAAACTAGCACCACACCAGAACAGAGGTTTGAAAACCATTCTATAAGATAATGTTAATGTTTATGTAGATGTTAAAGCCTTGTAATGTAACACTTGAATGTTCATGACTTTTAATGAATGTTGTCATCAAGTACAATGTGATATACCTTTTAATCATGTCATGCTACTTATTAATCTCTTCCCATGCTCTACAGTAAGTACCTATCATGTTAAAACCATTTCCATAGGTTTTTGGACACTTGTTTGTGAATGAGCATTAGTAATAAGCTCTATTTCTGTTTTAAATAGCATCCATTTTTATGAGCCTCACCAAGACACACCTTATGTTATGCATGGCCTTGTCACATAATCACATCCTAGTCTGGGTTTAGAGGCCACTATGGCAACCACTCTGTTATGAAAGCTATTGCAAGATACATTATGAAATATCGTGGGCTGTCACACCACACAATAGTTTGTTAGGTCACTTCGCTCTACTGAACATTATAAATGTATTTATTTTCTTATCCTGTGTCTTTTTTTCCTATTAATGTATTACATTCTTTCAGCATCGTCAGAGAAACCGGCTTCCCTCTTCGGGACACGCCAAAACCCATGCATCCCTTCCTAAATGCTGTGAGGACTATTAATAAAGTTTGCTTTTGTATGGTTTTAAAGATTCGAAGATTGTGATTTTAACCTGAGACTTGCCCCAGCATACAGAGAAAATGTTAATTTATAAAACATGACATGACATAAAATAAATTGCAACAGAGGTCTGTTTGGATAAAGTAATCCTTCTAACCCCCCCCCCCCCCCCTCCCCCTTAAAAGAGTTAGATGCACTATTGTAAAGTGGTTGTTCCACTGGATATCATAAGGTGAATGCACCAATTTGTAAGTCGCTCTGGATAAGAGCGTCTGCTAAATGACTTAAATGTAAATGTAAATGTTTGGGTGACGTGAGCCATGGGTTATAAAATCCTCCTACCTTACAGCCTAAGAGTTTAAAAAATATAAAACCTTTATCTAACCAGATAGGCCAGTTGAGAACAAGTTCTCATTTACAACTGCGACCTGGCCAAGATAAAACTGTCACGTTCCTGACTTTATTTCCTTTGTTTAGTCTTTGTTTAGTTGGTCAGGACGTGAGCTGGGTGGGTGTAGTCTATGTTATGTGTCTCATTGGTTTAGGTGTGTCTGATTTGCCTGATATGGTTCTCAATCAGAGGCAGGTGTTTTACGTTGTCTCTGATTGGGAACCATATTTAGGTAGGCTGTGTTCACTGTTTGTTTGTGGGTGATTGTTCCTGTTCGTTGCGTTCTTTGTTTTATAGGTTCACATGTTCAGGACTGTAGCGTCGTTGGTTTCATTTTGTTTATTGTTTTTGTTCGTGTTTAATAAGTGTTCGAATAAATATGGATACATACCACGCTGCGATTTGGTCCGATCCTTGCTCCTCCTCAGACGAGAAGGATTACGACGTTCGTTACAAAAACAAAGCAGTGTGACAAAAACAACACAAAGTTACACATAAACGAACGTACAGTCAATAACACAATATAAAAATATCTATGTACAATGTGTGCAAATGTAGAAGATTAGGGAGGTAAGGCAATAAATAGACCACAGAGGCAAAATAATTACAATTTAGCATTAACACTGGAGTGATAGATGTGCAGATGTTAATAAGAAAGAAAAACACAGGATAAGAAAATAAATACAGCCTAAGAGTTAAGCACTGATTTATTCACCTGTGCCTTATCCCCCTTATTTAAAAAAATAAAAAATATATTTAACCTTTATTTAACTAGGCAAGTCAGTTTAAGAACAAATTCTTATTTACAATGACACTTATAACTCAGACACATGCAGTATTTCAATCAATCAATCATTTGTAAAGCTTATACTGTATGTCTAGACTTACTTAATGTACGTTTTTTATGCTATGATGTATATTGTTTTGTTTTGATCTCTCAGCATTTATAAAACATCTTCACTTCATTTAGAGCAGTTGGTTACGTCATGAAAACGACCTGAGGCTACGTGGTCCTTTGCCTTTTAGTAACATACACATTTGAAGCGATCATAAAAGTGACGTTTGACATTTTTACAATGCTAATACCTTAACATACAGGTGTTTAGGGTTGTGATTGGTTAATGTTGGAGGAGAATCCCCCCCCCCCCCTATTTTTTTGTCTTCTGTTCTTTTAAAACAGAAACATTGTGATTGTTTGAAATGTAAAGGGGGAAATATGAGACCAGTTTGGGCAGAACTGTTACCCTTAGACAAATATTATGTACTGTAAAGATTGATGCAGAAAACACGCAAAAAAGGGAGTGGCTCACAATTTTTAAGGGATCAAGAAGTGAAACCAAACAGTAATTATAGACTAGTTGACAGTTGGTTGAACCATCAAATACAATGTTCTCAATTGTATTCCCCTAAAATGTAATCTTATTAAGTGTTTGACAGAGTTTGTACAGGATAGTATTTAATTATAATGCTGCTTAGTGAAACTGTCCGTCGTGATCTTGGTTGAGCCCATGCAACAGTGGGATAAACCACAGCTCCCCAGCACTTTTGATTTGGATTAATAAAAAAAAATTGACACAAAAAGGATGAAAAGAGGGACAACTGCCTTACCTCATGATTCTTCAACTCGTGCACAATTAGTAGCCTTCCAATCAAAGTTCTGCAGGCGTTGTGTGTGTGTGTGTGTGTGTGTGTGTGTGTGTGTGTGTGTGCGTGCGTGTGTGTGCGTGAGTGTAAGTGTGAGTGTCTTGACCAGTTAGATTCACGTAAATCCATAAGATAAATAGAGGACTCTAATGCCGTGGACCACGCTATTGAGGACTTTCACCATTTTGAAGTAGTCAACCAGGTCTACTATTTGAGAAGGTCCAGTCACACACATTTCCGAGATGGCAAATGTCAAAGGTCAAAGGTCCTGATGGATATAGTCATTAATGGGCTTAGTAACAAACCCACCCCTCGTAACCCATATGGAACCCCGTATTGACCCCGTTCTGGGTCCAGATCCGGTCCGCGGTCCGCCTGTTGAGTATATGGTCATCAGGAGGGATCAGCCAATGAATTATAATGGAAGGTAATCTCCATAACTGCAGGTGACAGTCAATCTCCAACATTGTCTTTATACCTGGTGGCAGGTCTATTCCAGGTGGCACTGGTCTCTACACAGACACTCACACATACTTACACATACTTACACATACTTACACATACACACACCGTGTAAACATTTGTGATGCTACATTTAATACAAGCACATTCTGCTACTGCTCCACATACCCTGCTGCTACTGCTACATATACCCTGCTGCTACTGCTGCATATACCCTGCTGCTACATATACCCTGCTGCTACTGCTGCATATACCCTGCTGCTACTGCTGCATATACCCTGCTGCTGCATATACCCTACTGCTACTGCTGCATATACCCTACTGCTACTGCTGCATATACCCTGCTGCTACTGCTGCATATACCCTGCTGCTGCATATACCCTACTGCTACTGCTGCATATACCCTACTGCTACTGCTGCATATACCCAGCTGCGACATATACCCTGCTGCTACTGCTGCATATACCCTACTGCTACTGCTGCATATACCCTGCTGCTACTGCTACATATACCCTGCTGCTACTGCTGCATATACCTTACTGCTACTGCTACATATACCCTGCTGCTACTGCTCCATATACCCTGCTGCTACTGCTGCATATACCCTGCTGCTACTGGTGCATATACCCTACTGCTTCTGCTACATATACCCTGCTGCTACTGCTACATATACCCTGCTGCTACTGCTACATATACCCTGCTGCTACTGCTGCATATACCCTACTGCTACATATACCCTGCTGCTACATATACCCTGCTGCTACTGCTGCATATACCCTGCTGCTACTGCTACATATACCCTGCTGCTACTGCTGCATATACCCTGCTGCTACTGCTACATATACCCTGCTGCTACTGCTGCATATACCCTACTGCTACATATACCCTGCTGCTACATATACCCTGCTGCTACTGCTGCATATACCCTACTGCTACATATACCCTGCTGCTACTGCTGCATATACCCTGCTGCTACTGCAGGAGGGCGGGTTTAAGGTCATTAAATATTGTATGGATGAAGGGCGGGTGTGTGGCGGGCCGGTTGAATAAAGAGAAATGCATTTTTAAAAATGTGTAATTCATATCTATAGGCTACATTTAGGTGTTTTTTCATTATTTTTTATCTGGCATTAGTGCATAAGCCTAAGCTTTAGGGCCAAAAACACACAATTTTTTGTTTTTTCAAAACATTAGGGTACTGTGTTATCACGGGATCCAGCACAAGAGAATCAGAGATACAAATATGGTGCAAAATTAAGGTTTTATTTGCAGTCCAGTGAAAATAGCGCAGGTGAATATGACCAAAAATGGCTCAGAATTTATCCAGAAATTACGTTCTCGTATTGCAGTCAACACAGGAGACAAAATGTCAATAGAGAACAATAGCACATAGTAGCAACCAAACGGCTACGAAAGGCAAAACGTTTAAAGCCTATAACAGGCCAAGAACACAGTTCATTTAGAGAACTTAACAACACATGTTACTTTCACAGCAGTCCTCCCGATAATGGTAAAGAACGGGCCTATATACAGACAATAACAAATTTACCCACACTACCCACAATACCCCAGCGCACCCAATTGGAGAGAAACCATAACATTGCACACTTTTTTGGTTTTTGTACATTTTTAACCCATTTTTCTCCCCAATTGGTAGTTACAGTCTTGTCCTATCGCTGCAACTCCCATACGGACTCTTAAAAAAACAAAATTACATAAGTCCTTGAGCCTGTTACCTTTAATAGCACAAACAAATTCTGTACTAATACGTTTAATTTAAACGGCATGTAATGAATTTGATAGAAACGGAATTGTTGGTAGACTACTTGGTGTGTATGGGGAAAGGAGACCGCAGTAGGGAGCTCACATCATCACATAGGTACTGTTCAATAGGTCCCTACATATTGACCACTACATATTTCTACGTGGGAATCACATGTCGCGGACCAGACTTGAAGCACATCTACAAAAAGCAGAGTGCACTCTTCACTTTCCTCCGATATTTATTTAGCAAACTAGTAAAGAAGTCATCCCGACAGACAGAAGCAAAAAGTATTTACAGAAATGTTGTAGCACCCTACACCTAAACATTAGTGTCACACCCTGACCATAGAGAGCTCTTTATTCTCTATGTTGGTTGGGGCGTGACAATGACTAGGGTGGGTTATCAAGGTGTTTAATGATCTATGTTGGCCTGGTATGGTTCCCAATCAGAGGCAGCTGTTTATCGTTGTCTCTGATTGGGGATCATAGTTAGGCAGCCATTACCCCATTGTGCTTTGTGGGATCTTGACTGTTAGCCCTATTTTGTTGTTTTGTTTTGCTGTGAGTTTCACCTAGTAATAAAAAGATGTGGAACCCAGATCACGCTGCTCTTTGGTCCACTCATTATGACGAGCATGACAATTAGGGAAATGGGAAAAGGAAAGGGGGATACCTAGTCAGTTGTACAACTGAATGCCTTCAACTGAAATGTGTCTTCCGCATTTAACCCAACCCCTCTGAATCAGAGAGGTGCCGGGGGCTGCCTTAATCGACATCCACGTCTTCGATTAGCAATCTGATATGCTGTATATGGGATGCAAATGAGACAATTTTTTCAGTCTGATCAACTGTAGTCTACTGATGTGCCCTGTCTCATCTGGCCAGGGGAAAGGAAGTGGTAACATTATGTATTTATAACTTAAGCCAATGTATTTGTGTTAAAATAAATTATATTTGGTTTATATTCAAACTTCGGTTGGCTAAACTACTTAGGCCTTTTCAATCCAAAATTATTGACTTGAATGAATCAGTCAACAAATAGTGTTTTTAACTACAGATGCATAGGCCTACACAATGCAATCCTGCATAAAGCAAGCTCAGCCATGTTAGTTATATTGTCTAATCGCACTTGTCTCTGTGTCTGTGTAATGGAACCCCCCCCCCCTGTTAGTCTAGTTTTAAAATAAAATTAATATGAACAAGTGCAAGATTCATGCATTTTGACAGGGCCCAGATGTTTTTCCAGGAGTTATTTTTTATAGTATGTGACCTTGAATGAAAAACTCTGGTCCGACCATCATAGCCCATATAAAACCATTTTACAACTGATTAATCACTATGTCTTACCCTACACAGGGATTACATCATAGCAACTGGAAGTAGGGGTGCTAAGTGTGCTGCAGAACCCTGTTACAGAATATGTCAAATACGTCAAAAATACAGAGAGAGAAAAAGAGAGAGAGAAAGAGTAACAGAGAGAGAGATTCACCCTACAGAATCTGAAGTCAAATGTCTACTGTTTGCTGATGATCTGGTGCTTCTGTCCCCAACCAAGGAAGGCCTACAGCAGAACCTAGATCTTCCGCACAGACTCTGTCAGACCTGGGCCCTGACAGTAAATCTGTCAGACAAAAATAATAATAATGGCAGTCTCTGTGGGGGTGCCACAGGGCTCAATTCTCGGGCCGACTTTTTTCTCTGTACATATCAATGATTTCGCTCTTGCTGCTGGTGATTCTCTGATCCACCTCTACGCAGACAACACCATTCTGTATACTTCTGGCCCTTCTTTGGACACTGTGCCAACAAACCTCCAAACGAGCTTCAACGCCATACAACACTCCTTCCGTGGCCTCCAACTGCTTTTAAACGCTAGTGAAACTAAATGCATGCTCTTCAACTGATTGCTGCCCGCACCCTCCCGCCCGACTAGCATCACTACTCTGGACGGTTCTGCCCTAGAATATGTGGACAACTACAAATACCTAGGTGTCTGGCTACACTGTAAACTCTCCTTCCAGACTCACATTAAGCATCTCCAATCCAAAATTAAATCTAGAATTGGCTTCCTATTTCACAACAAAGCCTCCTTCACTCATGCTGCCAAACACACCCTCGTAAAACTGACTATCCTACCGATCCTTGATTTCGGCGATGTAATTTACAAAATAGCCCCCAACACTCTACTCAGCAAACTGGATGTAGTCTATCACAGTGCCATCCGTTTTATCACCAAAGCCCCATATACTACCCACCACTGCGACCTCTATGCTCTCGTTGGCTGACCCTCACAACATATCCGTCACCAAACCCACTGGCCTCAGGTCATCTATAAGTTTTTGCTAAGTAAAGCCCTGCCTTATCTCAGCTCACTGGTCACCATAACAACACCCACCCGTAGCACGCGCTCCAGCAGGTATATCTCACTGGTCATCCCCAAAGCCAACACTTCCTTTGGCTGCCTTTCCTTCCAGTTCTCTGCTGCCAATGACTGGAACAAATTGCAAGAATTACTGAAGCTGGAGTCTTATATCTCCCTCTCTAAATTTAAGCATCAGATGTCAGAGCAGCTTACCGATCACGGTACCTGTACACAGCCAATCTGTAAATAGCACACCCAACTACCTCATCCCCATATTATTACTTACCCTCTTGCTCTTTTGCACCCCAGTACCTCTACTTGCATATCATCACCTACACATATATCACTCCAGTGTTAATGCTAAGTTGTAATTATTTTCGCCTCTATGGACTATTTATTGCCTACCTCCCTACTCTTCTACATTTGCACACACTGTACATAGATTTTCTTTTGTGTTATTGACTGTACGTTTGTTTATGTGTAACTTTGTGTTGTTTTTGTCGCACTGCTATGCTTTATCTTGGCCAGGTCGCAGTTGTAAATGAGAACTTGTTTTCAACTGGCCTATTTGGTTAGATAAAGGTCAAATATATATATTTTTTAACTCTTAGGTTGAGGGAGGAGGATTTTAAGAACCAGAGCTCACATCACCCAAACAGACCTCTGTTGCAATTTATTTTATGTCATGTCAGTTTTATGTATTTTATAAATTAACATTTTCTCTGTATGCTGGGGCAAGTCTCAGGTTAAAATCTTTAAATCTTTAAATCTTTAAAACCATACAAAAGCTTACTTTATTAATAGTCCTCACAGCATTTAGGAAGGGATGCATGAGTTTTGGCGTGTCCCGAAGAGGGAAGCCGGTTTCTCTGTCGATGCTGAAAAAATGTAATACATTAATAGGAAAAAAAGACACAGGATAAGAAAATAAATACATTTCTATTGTTCAGTAGAGAAAAGTGACCTAACAAACTATTGTGTGGTGTGACAGCCCACGTGTCACTCAGAGTCACCCTGATGACACACCTGCCAGATAGGTGTGTCTTGGTGAGGCTCATAAAAATGGATGCTATTTAAAACAGAAATAGAGCTTATTACTAATGCTCATTCACAAACAAGTGTCCAAAAACCTATGGAAATGGTTTTGCATGATAGGTACTTACTGTAGAGCATGGGAAGAGATGAATAAGTAGCATAACATGATTAACAGGTATAACACATTGTACTTGATGACAACATTCAGGTGAAATAAAATAAATAAAGGTGAAATAAAATAAAAAACATCAGCGCCACAGGTAACTTCCACAAAGCTATGAATGATCTGAGACAAGGATCATAAAATTCAACATACCAATTAGGATCTGGTAAAAAGAAAATACTTGAGTCAGTTATAGAACCCATTGACCTTTATGGTTGTGAGGTCTGGGGTCCTGTCACGACTTCTGCCGATGTCGGTTCCTCTCCTTGTTCGGGCGGTGTTCGACAGTCGACGTCACCGGTCTTCTAGCCATCGCCGATCCATTTTCCATTTGTTTTGTCTTGTTTTCCCACACACCTGGTTTTCATTCCCTCATTACGTGTTGTGTATTTAACCCTCTGTTCCCCCCATGTCTTTGTGTGGTATTGTTTGTTGTAAGTGCTTGTGCACATTGTTGTCTGGTGAGCGACGGGTTTTGTACCCATTCTTTATTATTCTGGATGCCGGTGGTTATATGCATGTATATATTAAACTGCTCCGGTTATTACCCAGTTGTGCTCTCCTGCGTCTGACTTCGCTGCCACCAGTTACGCACCCCTTTAGGATCTGGCTAAAAAATACTTGAATCAGTCATAGAGCCCATTGCCCTTTATGGTTGTGAGGTCTGGGGTCTGCTCACCAGCCAAGAATTCACAAAATGGGACAAATACCAAATTGAGACTCTGCATGCAGAATTTAGCAAAAATATCTTCTGTGTACAAAGTAAAACACCAAATAATGCATGCAGAGCAGAACTAGGCTGATACCCTCTAATGATCAAAATCCAGAAAAGAGCCGTTAAATTCTACAATCACCTAACAAGGAAGCAATTCCCAAATCTTCCATAACAAAGCCACCATCAACAGAGAAATGAACCTGGAGAAGAGCACTCTAAGCAAGCTGGTGCTGGGGCTCTGTTCACAAACACAAACAGACCCCACAGAGACCCAGGACAGCAACACAATTAGACCCAACCAAATCATGAGAAAACAAAAAGATAATTACTTGACACATTGGAAAGAATTTTACCAAGAAACAGAGCAAACTAGAATGCTATTTGCTCCTAAACAGAGAGTACACAGTGGCAGAATACTTGACCACTGTGACTGACCCAAAATTAAGGACATCTTTGATTATGTACAGACTCAGTAAGCATAGCCTTGCTATTGAGAAAGGCAGCCGAAGGCAGACCTGGCTCTCAAGAGAAGACAGGCTATGTGCACACTGCCCACAAAATGAGGTGGAAACTGGCTGCACTTCCTAACCTCCTGCCAAATGTATGACCATATTAGAGACACATATTTCCCTCAGATTACACAGACCCACAAATAATTTGAAAACAAATCCAATTTTGATAAGCTCCCATATCTATTGGGTGAAATACCACAGTGTGCAATCACAGCAGCAATATTTGTGACCTGTTGCCACAAGAAAAGGGCAACCAGTGAAGAACAAACACCATTGTAAATGCAACCTATACTTAAGTATATTTAGAACCAAACTAAATTTTCCCTTTCGTACTTTAACTATTTGCACATCATTACAACACCGTATATATACATGATATGACATTTGAAATGTCTTTATTCTTTTGAAAGTTTTGTAAGTGTAATGTTAACTGTTCATTTTTTATTGTTTATTTCACTCTTGTTTATTATATATTTCACTTGCTTTGGCAATGTAAACATATGTTTCCCATGCCAATAAAGCTCTTAAATTGTATTGAATTGAGAGAGAGAGAGAACTGGCTGGTGGACGAGATCACTAAAAGACATGACTGCGACACTCTAGGGTAGCTCCTTTGTACTGGAATTCTTTGCAGTTTGGTTGTTTTCAGATTAAAAAAATGTAAAAAATCTCCTGCGTAATGGAGTAATAGGAATGAACCAGAAAGATCAGTTTTAAGGTAGGCTGTCACGCCCTGACCTTAGTTCCTTTTGTATGTCTCTATTTTGGTTTGGTCAGGGCGTGAGTTGGGGTGGGCATTCTATGTTTTTGTTCTATGTTCTCTTTTTCTATGTGTTTGGCCGGGTGTGGTTCTCAATCAGAGGCAGCTGTCTATCGTTGTCTCTGATTGAGAACCATACTTAGGTAGCCTTTTCCCACCTGTGGTTGGTGGGTAGTTGTTTCCTGTTTTGTGTTGTTGCACCTTTCAGAACTGTTTCGATTTTCGTTTCTTACATTCACTTTGTTATTTTGTATTTTCGTGTTCAGTTATAATAAATTAACATGGACACTTACCACGCTGCGTTTTGGTCCGATCTTTCCTGTTCCTCAGATGAAGAAGATCGTTACATAGGCGTACTCAAATTCTTACATTTGTTATTGTTTTCAGTAAAACCCTCTTGGGCAACCCTTAAGGTCCCTGCTACAACTAGGCTCCTGTGGGCTGGACTTAATCTCAACATTAATTTGCTCATATCACCAAAAGTGTAACAGATTAGTCAACAATACTGAATATATTATGAATACATTTGTTTTACCCCCTCCCAATTATTTTAGGGTACTTCTGAGCAGTGGCCTAAAGTACTTAAGTAGAAATACTTTAAAGTACTACTTAAGTAATTTTGGGGGGGTATTTGTACTTTTCTTTACTATTTATATTTTTGACAACTTTTACTTCACTACATTCCTAAAGAAAATGATGTACTTTTTACTCCCTACCTTTTCCTTGAAACCCAAAAGTACTCGTTACATTTTAAATGCTTAGCAGGACAGGAAAATGGTCCAGTTCACACACTTATCAAGAGAATACGTGGTCATCCCTACTGCCTCTGATCTGACGGACTCACTAAACACCCATGCATCATTTCCAAATGATGTCTGTGTAGGAGTATGCCCCTGGCTATCCGTAAATTTAAAAACATTTAAATGGTGCCTTTGCTTAATATAAGTAATTTGAAAAGATTGATACTTTTCAATCAATCAAATGTATTTATAAAGCCATTCTTACATCAGCTGATGTCACAAAGTGCTGTACAGAAACCCAGCCCAAAACCCCAAACAGCAAGCAATGCAGGTGTAGAAGCACGATGGCTAGGAAAAACTCCCTAGAAAGGCCAGAACCTAGGAAGAAACCTAGAGAGGTACATGTCTATGAGGGGTGGCCAATCCTCTTCTGGCTGTGCCGGGTGGAGATTATAACAGAACATGGCCAAGATGTTCAAATCTTCATAGATGACCAGCATGGTCAAATAATAATAATCACAGTGGTTGTAGAGGGTGCAACAGGTCAGCATTTCAGGAGTAAATGTCAGTTGGCTTTTCATAGCGTTTTTTACGTTTTCATAGTGTTTTCATAGAGTTTTTCTACCGCTCCTGCTGTCTCTAGAGAGTACTTTTGATACTTAAGTATATTTAGAACCCAATACTTTTAGACTCCTGCTGTCTCTACAGAGTACTTTTGATACTTAAGTATATTTAGAACCAAATACTTTTAGACTTTTACTCAAGTAGTATTTTACTCAGTAACTTTCCCTTTTACTTGAGTAACTTTCTATTAAGGTATCTATACTTTTACCCAAGTATGACATTTGGGTACTTTTTCCACCACTGCTTCTGAGTATAATGCATACCATGGTGTTGAGTTGCTCCACTGTTTTCAAGGGCTCTATTGATTAAATCCACTGTCAGAACATTGTGTACACTGCCTGCATTTGTCACCTTATACCTGCTAAACCTTATTCAACCTTTTCTTCTTTTTTTTTTAACCTCAACCACATTTTTTGATGCTGACTCAAACTATTCTTGAACCGCCCTCATACTGACATGCAGTGGGAATCAGCCACTGTGTTATGAAAGGTATTACAAGATACATTATGAAATATCTGACAGGTGTGTCATCAGGGTGACTCTGAGTGACATTTGGGCTGTCACACCACACAATAGTTTGTTTAAGTCTACTTCGCTCTACTGAACAATAGAAATGTATTTACTTTCCTATCCCGTGTTCATCTCCTATTAGTTTATTCAGTTTGTTCAGCATCCTCAGAGAAACAGGCTTCCCTCTTCGGGACACGCCAAAACTCATGCATCACCTGCTAAATGCTGTGAGGACTATTAATAAAGTTAGCTTTTGTATGGTTTTAAAGATTCGAAGATTGTGATTTTAACATGTGACCAGCCCCAGCATACAGAGAAAATTTTATCCCCCTTATATCTCAGACACATACAGTATTTCAATCAATCAATCAATTATATGGCTAGACTTAATTAAGTCAATTCACTTTTTTTTGCATTCCTGTATACTATATATTGTTTTGATCATATCTGTAAATAAAGCATTTGCACTTCAATTAAAAGGGTTGTCTGATTAGGTCAGGAAAAAGGCCTTGAGGATACATGGTCCTTTTGTTTCATAACACTTTTGAATTGATCATACAATGCTAAACATTTTACATATTTACAATGCTAAAAACTGAACATACAGGTTTTATGTTTAGGGTTGTGATTGGTTAATGTTCAGCCCCTGTTTGTTTTAGGTTTAGGGTTGTGATTGGTTAATGTTCAGCCCCTGTGTGTTTTTCATCCAGATTCACATTTATTTTCCAAGCAATAGCAGACAATATTTTACATACAGTAGTTTTTTTAAGGGACCAAAGAGTCAGTCTGTTTTGTGTTCTCCTTTTTTTGCCATGGAAAATCAAGTCTCGTAATCGTCACTATAGTGGTATCGTGACAACCCTAGTTTGAAATGTAAAGGGGGGAACCATGAGACCAGTTTGGGCAGAACAGTTACACTTGACATCACAGGAGGTTGGTGGGCTCGTGCTATTGGCTGGAGCGGAATTAGTGGAACAGTATCAAATACATGGTTTCCATGGTTTCCATACAGTGGGGAGAACAAGTATTTGATACACTGCCGATTTTGAAGGTTTTCCTACTTACAAAGCATGTAGAGGTCTGTAATTTGTATCATAGGTACACTTCAACTGTGAGAGACGGAATCTAAAACAAAAATCCAGAAAATCACATTGTATGATTTTTAAGTAATTAATTTGCATTTTATTGCGTGACATAAGTATTTGATACATCAGAAAAGCAGAACTTAATATTTGGTACAGAAACCTTTGTTTGCAATTACAAAGATCATACGTTTCCTGTAGTTATTGACCAGGTTTGCACACACTGCAGCAGGGATTTTGGCCCACTCCTCCATACATACCTTCTCCAGATCCTTCAGGTTTCGGGGCTGTCGCTTGGCAATACGGACGTTCAGCTCCCTCCAAAGATTTTCTATTGGGTTCAGGTCTGGAGACTGGCTAGGCCACTCCAGGACCTTGAGATGCTTCTTACGGAGCCACTCCTTAGTTGCCCTGGCTGGGTGTTTCGGGTCGTTGTCATGCTGGAAGACCCAGCCACGACCCATCTTCAATGCTCTTACTGAGGGGAGGAGGTTTTTGGCCAAGATCTCGCGATACATGGCCCCATCCATCCTCCCCTCAATACGGTGCAGTCGTCCTGTCCCCTTTGCAGAAAAGTATCCCCAAAGAATTATGTTTCCACCTCCATGCTTCACGGTTGGGAGGGTGTTCTTGGGGTTGTACTCAACCTTCTTCTTCCTCCAAACACGGCGAGTGGAGTTTAGACCAAAAAGCTCTATTTTTGTCTCATCAGACCACATGACCTTCTCCCATTCCTCCTCTGGATCATCCAGATGGTCATTGGCAAACTTCAGACGGGCCTGGACATGCGCTGGCTTGAGCAGGGGGACCTTGCGTGCGCTGCAGGATTTCAATCCATGACAGCGTAGTGTGTTACTAATGGTTTTCTTTGAGACTGTGGTCCCAGCTCTCTTCATGTCATTGACCAGGTCCTGCCGTGTAGTTCTGGGCTGATCCCTCACCTTCCTTATGATCATTGATGCCCCACGAGGTGAGATCTTGCATGGAGCCCCAGACCGAGGGTGATTGACCGTCATCTTGAACATCTTCCATTTTCTAATAATTGCGCCAACAGTTGTTGCCTTCTCACCAAGCTGCTTGCCTATTGTCCTGTAGCCCATCCCAGCCTTGTGCAGGTCTACAATTTTATCCCTGATGTCCTTACACAGCTCTCTGGTCTTGGCCATTGTGGAGAGATTGGAGTCTGTTTGATTGAGTGTGTGTACAGGTGTCTTTTATACAGGTAACAAGTTCAAACAGGTGCAGTTAATACAGGTAATGAGTGGAGAACAGGAGGGCTTCTAAAAGAAAAACTAACAGGTCTGTGAGAGCCGGAATTCTTACTGGTTGGTAGGTGATCAAATACTTATGTCACGCAATAAAATGCAAATTAATTACTTAAAAATCATACAATGTGATTTTCTGGATTTTTGTTTTAGATTCCGTCTCTCACAGTTGAAGTGTACCTATGATAAAAATTACAGACCTCTACATGCTTTGTAAGTAGGAAAACCTTCAAAATCGGCAGTGTATCAAATACTTGTTCTCCCCACTGTATGTTTGATGCCATTCCATTTGCGCCGTTCCAGCCATTATTATGAGCCGTCCTCCCTCAGCAGCTTCCACTGCTTGACGTAATATAATCTCATGTAGATAGATGTCTCTTCTAAAGATGCAACAGGGCATTTCGGTCTTACATTTCTGTTGTGTCGACACTTTCTCTATTATTAGTTCTAGTTTAAAGTACTGCTGTAAATTGGTTGCCTGGTGGTCCAATCTGTTTGTCTTGTACAACAGATTGGCCTCAATCTCACACTCCCCTCTTTATTTATTTGGATAGTGAAGCTAAAACTTTTCATTTGGCTCTATACTCCAGCATTTTGGATTTCAGATCACATGTTTCATATCAGGCGACAGAACAGAATGTCACCTTTTATTTGAGGGTATTTTCCTACATATCTGTTTTATAGTTTAGAAATGAAAGCATTTTATGTATCTAGGCACACCATTTGAAGGTGTAATAAGTATTTAGACAAATTGTCCCATATTCCATGCAATCACTACATCAAGCTGTAGTAGTGGTTTCTTTGCAGCAATTCGACCATGAAGGCTCCTCTGAACAGTTGATGTTGAGATGTGTCCATATTAAGGCTAGAACAGCTCAAATAAACAGTCCATTATTACTTTAAGACATTAAGGTGTCACGTTCGCTGGAATAATGGTCGGACCAAGGCGCAGCAGCGTATGGAGAGTTCCACATATTTATTAGAAAGTGAAACTTAGAAAATACAAATAAACAATAAACTAACAACGAACCGTGACTACTAAGATGCTACGGGCACTAACTCAAAACACAGTAACATAAACAATATCCCATAACCCACAGGTGGATCCCCAATTAGAGACAACGATTACCAGCTGCCTCTAATTGGGAATCATACAAATCACCAACATAGAAAATAAACCTAGAACCCCACATAGAAAATATAAACTCGAACAACCCCTAGTCACGCCCTGACCTACTCTACCATAGAAAAGAAATGCTCTCTATGGTCAGGACGTGACAGAAGGTTAGTCAATACAGTAAATTTCAAGAACTTTGAACGTTTCTTCAAATGCAATCGCACAAACCATCAAGCGCTATGATGAAACTGGCTCTTATGAGGACTGTCACAGGAAAGGAAGACCCAGAGTTACCTCTACTGCAGAGGATAAATTAATTAGTTACCAGCCTCAGGAAATTGCAGTCCAAATAAATGCTTCACAGAGTTCAAGTAACAGACACATCTCAACATCCACTGTTCAGAAGAGACTGCGTGAATCAGGCCTTCATGGTTAAATTGCTGCAAAGAAACCACTACTAAAGGACACCAATAAGAAGAAGAGACTAGAAACACGAGCAATGGACATTAGAACGGTGGAAATCTGTCCTTTGGTCTGATTTTGAGATTTTTGGTTCCAACTGCTGTGTCTTTGTGAAACGCAGAGTAGATGCACGGATGATCTCTGCATGTGTGGTTCCCACTGTGAAGCATGGAGGAGGAGGCGTGGCGGTGTGGGGCTGCTTTGTTGCTGGTGACGCTGTCTGTTATTTATTTAGAAGTCAATGCCATCAAGCGTTGACTTCATGGCATCATGGCACAGCAATCTGCAGCGATACGCCATCCCATCTGGTTTGCGCTTAGTGGGACTATCATTTAGTTTTCAACAGGACAACGAGCCATCACACTTCCAGGCTGTGTAAGGGCTATTTGACCAATATGGAGAGTGATGGAGTGCTGCATCAGATGACCTGGCCTCCACAAATACCCAACCTCAACCCAATTGAGATGGTATGGGATGAGTTTGACCGCAGAGTGAAGTAAAAGCAGCCTACAAGTGCTCAGCATATGTGGGAAATCTGTTGGAATTCAAGACTGTTGGAAAAGCATTCCTCATGAAGCTGGTTGAGAGAATGCCAAGAGTGCACAGAGCTGTCATCACAGCAATTTGTTTAACACTTATTTGGTTACTACATGATCCCATGTGTGTTATTTCATAGTTTTAAAGTCTTCACTATTATTCTACAATGTAGAAAATAGTTTTTTTTTTAAATAAGAAAAACCCTTGAATGAGTAGGTGTGTCCAAACCTTTGACTGGTACAGTAGGTTTTTTTTCACCATGAAAATATTTTGCACACCGCTTGAATATTTCACATCATACCTGCTGAACCTCATTTGTGACGCTGACACTCCCAAGATGCTTTACCAGCATTGTTTGCCACGCCCAAAATATACACGATTTCCCCTCACACTGACACTGTCACTTCTCTTTGACAACGCTGTTGGAATAGACAGGTAAGTAAATCTCACAATAACAACGAATAATAATATATTATTATTATATTTAAGTAACTATACTATTTGTAATTTAAAATGTTTTATTGTATTTGACTGACATTTAGGATTTCATAGGCTTTATAATGGGATGACATGGGAATGTGTGTGATTTCTGTGATTTTTAGTGGTCTTCCAAAATATTTGTTTTAGAATTTCGCAAGAATCTGATTTATATAAAATGCTATTCTTAGTATGTTTCTCATTTCACGAAAGGCAAGGTTCTATTACTGCACAATGTTGGGAATCTTGACTTGAAATACACTTATTTATTTGGACAGTGAAGCTAAAACTTTTCATTTGGCTCTATATTGCAACATTATGAATTTCCGATCAAATGTTTCATTTAAAAAAAAAAATTGTATTGTCACATACACCAGATACGTGCAGTGAAATGTGTTGTTTTCCAGCGCCCCTGGAGAAAATGAGGGTTAAATACCTTGCTCTAGGGCACATCAACAGATTCTTCACCATGTCGGCTCAGGTATTCAAACCAGCAACCTTTCGGTTACTGACCCAACTCTCTAACCGCTGGACTACCTGTGCCTGTATGAGGCGACAGAACAGAATGTCACCTTTTATTTGAGGGTATTTTCATACCGTTTAGAAATTAACACACTTTATGTATTTTGTCCCCCCATTTGAAGGTATATTTGGACAAAAGTATTTGGACAAATTAATTTATAGTGTATTAAAAACCCATAAAAGTCTAAGGCTTTCAGAATTTGAATTGTTTTAAGATGGTCGTACCATGTATACTTTATTTGATTGATAAAAATTGAATTTGGTCTTACTGCTTTTAGCCCATACAAAAGCATTGAATAACATACAGTATTCGTTCTGAAGTATCTGTCCTATATCTGAGAGATAAACGAAAGATCAGGAAATATATATATTTATATTCTTTTTTACCCATATTTAACGAATGTTTTTTGGCATGAAACTACTTCCATATATACTTTCATTCATGTTTTTAACTGGTACCAGGCTACGTTCAGACAAGAATTGTGCGGCTTGTGGGTGATTTAGAACAAAACTACTGACATGTTTGTGAGAGTCTCACCTTTCGATGGTGGGGTCATATTAATGAGTAGCCAAAACTGGTCGGATGCTACAGACAGAAGTTGGCAGATAAGAGGTACTGACTTCAAGCAAGTCCTGTGACTCTTGTGGGGGTCGTAGAGAAAATTGGAGAACATAAACATCAAAATAAGTATATATTTTTTAAACCCCACATTTATAATTAGATGTTTCAAAATATACTTTTTGTATGTTTTTCATGTTTTGAACAGATATTTTGATCAAATTCATCCACAGCCACTTGTCATGAATATTTGTTTGTTATTCATTCAAAGTGTTATGTTTCTGTGGTACTCAGAGGCTGAAAGATTGGTGATTGAGCTAATCTTAAATATGGGGTCTCCATATCTATATATTTTCAGCGTACATTGTGCAAAATTTGGTGTTTTTATCATAAAGTTTACTATTGAGTCCAGATTTTTAGTTTAGCCTCGCGCCACTAGTATACAAAAGATAGATTATTTTTAATTCCTACATATTATTGGGAATTGGGAAAGGATACCTAGTCAGTTGTACACCTGAATGCATTCAACTGAAATGTGTCTTCCACATTTAACTCAACCCCTCTGAATCAGAGAGGTGCGGGGGGCTGCCTTAATCGACATCCACAGCGCCTGGGGAACAGTGGGTTAACTGCCTTGCTCAGGGACAGAATAGAATGACAGATTTTTACATTGCCAGTTCGGAGATTTGATCCAGAACCTTTCGGTTACTGGCCCAACGATCTAATTAACACAGAACTCATGGTAAAATTGTGTTTTTCTGTCAGTAACTACTTGCTTGACAAAATCCCAAAATTTTAGAAGGATCAAATAAAGGGTTTTGAAATGATTAAATGTTTTACCCCCTTGGGGTCAAAATTTACCCCCGTTGCTGCTGTTAACACACTATACGTGTATTTGTCCAAATACTTGACACCTTCCAATGGGGGGACAAGATGCATAAAGTACTATCATTTCTAAATGATAAAACAGATATGTATGGAAATACCCTCAAATAAAAGGTGACATTCTGTACTGTAACCTCATATAAAACATTTGATCTCTAATCTAAAATGCTGGAGTATAGAGCCAAATGAAAAGTTTTATCTTGACTGTCCAAATAAATATGGAAGGGAATGTATATGTTTGAACTGGAATTCATCTTTAAATATTTCATCGACATCAAGACATAATTTCTTGCGAAGGTCCGTGAATTATAACCACGATCTGTATGGGTGTGTATCTCAAGTCAGCATTTGGACTTTACACATAACATTTGGTTTCTTACCTTATTAACAGATTATTCATATCTACAGTATATCTGTATGATTAATTTAATTGATAGAATTTCAGTTATTTTCCTTAATTATAATAGAATTTGCCCAAATATGTATAATTTTTTTATCATTTCCAAATCGATTTGACAACCAACAGTGTTTGCCGGTGCTATTGTACCTTCTTATGAGGATGTTCTGCATTATCTTTAATATGCTTTTCAACACCAAAGGTTTTCATTTATGGGAAGGTGAGCCATACCCAATCTGATGATGGGATGCCTCACTACTTCAATATGGGCCCTACTACTCTCAGCCTTTGGATTTGGTAAGTTAATTTAACAGACAAAGAAATCCCAACCTTGGCCCTCCTGTGTATACTGTATATAGGTGCAGTCCTCAGGTTCCTTTATATGCAAAATAATAAATAAAACAGGGGATGTTGACGCCAGTCTGTGTGTTCGGTATCTGGTAGGTTTTAAATTTAAACCATCCATAGTTAAACCCAACAAGTTGTTTGATATTTAATAACCCAGAAATCAATTGACCCCTCAGCTTATTACATCTAACAAATGCTGATAATAGATTAAATAAGAAACGATATAACTTTTATAGATTCTTTGTTCTGTCAATAAAGATATTCAACTGATTGTTTCTTTCCTTCTTATCTATATCAGGCTGCATAGCTACACTGATCTCTGCAGAGGTAGGTTGTCTCCCAATGCCAGATCATTTCACGCTCTTGTACTGGTACATTAACACAGTGTAAAGTAATCGCTCCATTCTCAGTGTATTGACATGCGATGTTGTAGTCTGTATTAAGGAATAATGTATCATTATTATTATAATAAAAATATAATTTGTCTTAATTATTGCGTGTACTATTTATATGCCAACAATATTATGGGCTATATGGTTGTGTTTTTCAGAGGAATGTAACACACATGAACGGTAGGTCATTTATTAAATATAATTTCAACAAAAATGTGTATTAAGTAGCTACTACGATGTGACTAAACTGGTCTTTTGTAATTAGATAACAACCAATAAATTGGTTAAAAGCTACAATTGAATAACATAAGTCAATTTAGTCATTTAGCAGCCACTCTTATTCAGAGCGACTTACAGGAGCAATTAGGGTTAAGTGCCTTGCTCAAGGGCACATAGACAGATTTTTCACCTAGTCGGCTCGGAGATTCAAAACAGCAACCTTTTTGTTTACTGGCCCAATGCTCATAACCGCTAGGCTACCTTCCGCCCGACAACAAAGCGTTCATTAAACCCAAATGAAATTGACTCATGACTCAGTGATATTCCACAACTGCCATTTGTCATTGATTACTTATGTCACTTTTCCTCTTACTACTTGTCAAAATCTTAGAGCCACATGATTGGAGCCCGGAAAACAGGTTAGTGTTCACAAGCATGTAGCTACACTCGCATCTGCTAAACATATATGTATGTGACCAATCAAATTTGATTTGAGAGATATTGTCGTTGTTTTTTTGTTGTGGTAAATTCTATGCCATAACGGCTTTGACCTCTATATGGACAAAATTAAGCCTGTTATTTCTATTATTTTCTGGAACAGAATGACGAACAATGCCTCACAAGGGGTCTGCAATTCAACAACACTGAATCAGGCCAGTTCCAGGGTAAGTATGTCCGTGTAGAGATGAGGTAGACATTAACAAAAACAAATGAAGGATGAGTATTATTGGAATCTAGCTTTTACAGCATTGCCACAGTGTCAATAATTTTTTTTAGGACAGAGGCTTCGTAAAACGTAGGCCTATGTAGAGGCAGGAAATATCAGCACAACCAATCAGAAACCGTTAAAACATCAGCAACATGGTCCTATTTGTTGTTTGATAGTGCCCTCTTGTGGCAAACCAATTAATAGCACCTACACCTGTCATTGGTAAATAGTCATGCACACAACAAAAAAAAATGTTATATGTTATATTTGTTCTCTGTACAAATGTATTAACGTATCTGTTCTCCTATTTAGATTTCTAAAGCTGTAGACACCCTGACTAACCAACTGTCTTGTGAGGGAGGGAACAACCAAAGCTTTCCTGAAGAGAAGTTCCGCGTGCTGCAACAAGACCTCAGACAGATTATGAAATTGGCCTTAAAAGTCTTCCTTCATTTGGTACTTCATCTTTTCATACTAAGACCTCACTCGCACATTTTTACTAAACTAAGAATCATATTAGTAGTAACTATGAATCCCTACGGCAACTGCTCGGCCTCCGACCACATGTCACTACAGAGGGTAGTGTGTACGGCCCAGTACATCACTGGGGCCAAGCTTTCTGCCATCCAGGACCTATATAATAGGTGGTGTCAGAGGAAGGCCCAAAAAATTGTCAATGACTCCAGCCACCCTAGTCATAGACTGTTCTCTCTGCTACTGCATGGCAAGCGGTGCCGGAGTGCCAAGTCTAGGTCCAAAAGGCTTCTTAACAGCTTCTACCCCCCAAGCCATAAGACTCCTGAACATCTAATCAAATGGCTAGCCGGACTATTTGCATTGTTCCCCTCCCCCCACCACATATTTTACGCTGCTGCTTCTCTCTGTTTATTATCTATGCATAGTCACTTTAACTCTACCTACATGTACATATTACCTCAATTACCTCGACTAACCTGTGCCCCCGCACATTGACTCTGTACCAGTACCCCCTGTATATAGCTGTTATTTTCCTGCTATTTAGTTATTTGTTATTTGTTATTTTTTACTTAACACTTTTTTCTTAAAACTGCATTGTTGGTTTTTAAGGGCTTGTAAGGAAGAATTTCACTGTAATGTCTACACCTGTTGTGTTCGTCGCATGTGACTAATACAATTCGATTTGATTTAATTTCACGCTCGCACCTGGTCATGAATTAAAATCAACATGGATGATGTTTGATTTTTTAGAAAGTGTAAACAATGTCAACTGTCCAATTTATTTCAGGGCACCAATGAATCAAAGTCTGAAGTCCTGGATGTCTTTGGAGCTTTGAACAGTCTCAACAGTGAAAACGTTCAAAATGTGCAGTTCATCCGCCTGTGGTTCAACGTCCAGCTGGTACCTCTTTTACCCCACATTACCGGAGACTTCGTGACCCTGTTGAGCACAAGAGACTTCAGCTGCAGCTCCTATCAGACACTGTGCGTTGACAATCATTCTGATTCCCATATTATTAAGGAAATTGTCCTCTTCAATGTTGTTTCATCTAAATTATTTTCTATTTAAGGGTCATGGGATTGAGTGGTGAACTGTTATCCATTAATGAAGAGCAGAAACAATTGATCTACACTCACTTTATCCGTCGTTTCCTGTTCAGAAAGGGATCATCAGGTATTTAACATTTTAAGAAAAGCAGAATTCGCAAATCGCTCTAACATGTAAGATTTAATTGTGTTGTTCAATTTATGTTAAATTATTCATCAGAAAGTAAAGTGATGTATGTTTTAATTGTTGTGGCAGATCCTGGATGCTTGGGAAATGTAAATGAAAGTGCAGACTGGTTGTTGAAAAATTTTGGAAACTTTTCGAGCATTGCTCATTTAAAGGATCTGTACGAACTAAACCAGCATTTCTCTGCGGTGAGTATTTAAAAATCGCATTTTAAGCACTGACGATGAAAAAAGTGACAAAAGAGAAATCCATGATTAACACCAGTTGTTTTTTTTTAGCTGGAGGTTTTGAACGTCCTCTCACCAAACCAAAAGGCAGAATTGATACTGGACCCAAGCACTGGCGCTCTGGAGAATGAGACTCTTGTGAAGAACATTTTCATCAGCTTGCTGGAATCTCCAAGGGAAGAGCAGCTCAATGAGTTCTTTGTGACTTTTGTTGAAGTCACCAAGCAGGTCAGTTCATCACTCTCTGGCTGGAATGGACCTTGTACAGTGAGACCTGGCTCTCGACAAATTCATCTGACAAAACAATCAGGATGAATGGATGTCCTCCTAAACCATGAACCATTTATTTTCCAGGAAAACATCACTATCATCACAAACACAGCCGTAAGAGACACAATGCTGGACCTGACCTTGATGGCTCTTGCTCCCAAATTTGACGTTTTTGAGCCAAAAGACTTCCAGCTGTGGTTCCAAGTCAATCTGGTTGTTCTGCTGGCCAGCTTCCATCCTGGCAGATTGGATGATATCCCCCTAAACATCACCTGTGAATCCTACAATGCCATGTAAGAGACTACATTACACCAAACAAACGTACAAAGCACTATCTCGTAAAGTACAGATTGACAAAAGACTGCGCTAATGTCTCTCTTTCCTTTTTCTCTCAGATTTACGGGTCTCAACCAAAGTTTGGAATCTCTTCCGCCTCAACTCTCACAGGGTGTAAAGTCAAGCTTGGATGCACTGATGAAGACATTCCAACGTATGTGATAAACTGATATTTTTCAACAACAGACACTGTATCATCTGAGCCCAGCATTTATAGAAGATTTAAACATCTCCAAAAAGGCATTCTGTTATTTTGTTTTCTCATATGCTCCGAAATCTTCCCGTTGATTGAGTGACCTTATTCAAATTATCTCCCTCAAAGGTTGCTCAAGGCCTCCAGCTTTAATTGTGGTAAGTACTCTCTGAATGGGATCTTATTTCAAATAGACCTTTTGTTTACGATACGGGAAAGGCCATGCATCTGGGATCTGCATTGTGGCATTGTTCAGAAAGCCAAAGCATCTCTTTTGTTTTCTCATTTAATTTCACACTGGTAACAATATTATTTCCCCCCATATAGTGCAAAGAAACATTGGTCAATGGTAAGTTGATGCTAGCTGTGCAATTGACATTTTCTTGAATCAGATTGGCAATTTAGGATTTGTGTCTGAAGAACTATTGTTTTTATGTTCTCTTTTGCAGAGAAACAACTTTGTGCTGGATTTAACAGGTGGGTTCAGTGCTGTCTTGCACAGTGCAGGTTGTAAGACATTGAGACACACAAGGTATCATTTGTAAACTAATAATGTCGTTTTCATTACCATTTCCTACAGCACACAACTGAAGCAACAAATGTCGATTGGCAATTCCTATGAATCCCTTTGCAATTTCAACATCTCTGAATATGCCTGTTCCTCAGTAAGCTTTTTCAATTCATCACTGAATGTTGTCAGTAGCAACAGATACATTTCTCTCGTCCTCATCTTCTTTATTGATGTTACTCATGTTGATGTCACAGTTGTCTAATTTGGTTCACGTCCCTGCATTCTTTTCTTTAAGACAACTCTTCCGTCAGCGGACAACTTGGTGACGATCCTGAAATGCCAATTGTCGAGCAAAAAGACTTACTCAACAGAAATGTGGAAGCTGTTCTTCCAAAACAATGCTGCTGTTCTGGACCAGGCTCTTCTGAATTACTCCAGCATGGTATGTTGAATCCCAGAATTACAACAAAATGTTGTCAATATGTGTGGATTTTGTCAATATACATCTGTTTAAAACCTTTCCAGAACCCCAACATCAGCAGTCCAGCTATGCCACAGGTCCTTGATGCCATTGGAGATGTCAAAATCAACAACTTCATTAATGCACAGCTGACCGACGCCAGTTTCGTGGACAAGTTGTTCCAGAAGATGCTCCGTCCATTCTTGGCATCTCCATCTAGGAATTTCCTCTCCTGTCTCAGCTCAAAGAACTTCAGTTGTCAGACCTACCAAATTGTGTATGTAAAGCCATGATACCCAATGCCATCGTCAATACAATTGGTGATATGCCTACAATTGAATAAGAAGTCAAGATAACATGGGTAACGTAGGCTCTGTTCTCTTTCAGCATTGATGCTCTAAGCAGCCAATCAGCCTCCATGGACAGAGAGCAACAACAAGTGATCTTCACTCATTACATCTATCCATTCCTTTCAAGAAATGACTCATCAGGTAATAAATGGTTCTGGAAAGAACAAAAACATCCACACTTCTCTGGGCCAATCCATTGAACTCATCTGCTTAGGGGAACTTAAAGTCCATTTGTTTAACTCTGCTTTTGTTTCAGATCCCGGCTGTGTCTCAAACACCAGTGGAAGCATGGACTGGCTCCAGAGGAACGTTGGCATCTTTTCTGTTTTTGCAGAACTGCAGGAGTTACAAGTCCTCAATCCCGACTTCTCCAGCGTAAGTGGCCTAGGTGTTTGTCTGGATGGTTATCCCCTCATTAACATTACCGTGCCAATCACTGACAGGCGCCACTTTTCTTTTTCTTTTTCTATTTGTAGATGGAATCACTGTCGCTGCTTACCCCAACCCAATTGGCACAGTTGACATTGACCTCTGGGGCATTGAATGACACAGATGACATTAAACTTGTGTTTACGCGGCTGGAGGAAGGAGACGCTTTCAAAAATGTTGACGAGTTTCTGACGCAACTGACCGCAAAGGAAGAGGTAATGCACCTTTGAGATAAACAAACTGCATGATTTCATCTTGACAAATAGCAATCCCCATGTCTTCCTGTGTCTCCCTTTGTGGATAGTGAAAGACAACAAATGAGCAACGAGCAACCTATCATTCTTGTACTTTCATTTATTACCGGCAAAGCTCGATGGAATGCCGTGATGAGTTGTGCAGTGTTTAGGAACTCTGGTCATGTGTTTCAACAGATTCCTGACATCCATCCAGCCGTGAGAGATGTGATGATGAATCAGACGTTCAACATCATCAGCCTTCAATTCCCAGAGTTCGAAACGCTGGACTGGATTGCATGGTTCGAAGTAAAGCTGATTCCCATCCTCCCCAGTTTTAATGAAGTCATGCTCACCATTGCTACCTCAAACGTCAACTGCACCAACTACCAAGTCATGTGAGTAGGGGCCAACTTCCTGCTAAAATTAGCCATGGATTCCATGACGAAAATCTATTGCAAATGTGGGGTGGAAGTGTCATGAGTGTATCTTTTCCCATTTACAGTGTAAATGGAATGGAAAGCGCTTTCCCTGAAATGACTCAGGATAGAAGAGAAGGAATCGCAAGCGTCCTGCTGAAATACCTGAGGAAATATGTACACCTCATCAATGGACCAGGTAGGGCTCACCAAGCAGGTTGTTGTGCTCATTGGCTTTCTGTTTGGTTGTTCATCGCCTCTGCTGGATGAAGTGTGCTTTGTTTGAAAGGAGTGAACAGTTGGCATGTTGCTTCCTTGTCTATTGAATATAACATCAATGTACTCCACTTTTCAATAATCAAAACGGCCATACATGTCTTTTAGCTTGCAGGCAGGACATCCACGATGACAATGACTGGCTTGCAATCAACCTGGGTTCATACTCCGAGTACACAACCTATTCGGATCTCAAAGAGTTCCACATCTCAGGGGTAAAACAATTGTTTGCCAGTGTTCTTTGCATGATCAAAATTGACTAGTTTGGCATTGCGCATGTGTGGAATTATGGCTATTTAGAGGGCTAATGCATTGTATTCTGTTGTCTTCTTCACTCCAGGTGGCAGTTCTAGACTCCCTCTCACCAAACCAGAAAGCTGAATTGATGCTGGACCCAAGCACTGGCGCTCTGGAGAATGAGACTCTTGTGAAGAACATTTTCATCAGCTTGCTGGAATCTCCAAGGGAAGAGCAGCTCAATGAGTTCTTTGTGACTTTTGTTGAAGTCACCAAGCAGGTCAGTACATCACTCTCTGGCTGGAATGGACCTTGTACAGTGAGACCTGGCTCTCGACAAATTCATCTGACAAAACAATCAGGATGAATGGATGTCCTCCTAAACCATGAACCATTTATTTTCCAGGAAAACATCACTATCATCACAAACACAGCCGTAAGAGACACAATGCTGGACCTGACCTTGATGGCTCTTGCTCCCAAATTTGACGTTTTTGAGCCAAAAGACTTCCAGCTGTGGTTCCAAGTCAATCTGGTTGTTCTGCTGGCCAGCTTCCATCCTGGCAGATTGGATGATATCCCCCTAAACATCACCTGTGAATCCTACAATGCCATGTAAGAGACTACTTTACACCAAACAAACGTACAAATCACTATCTCGTAAAGTACAGATTGACAAAAGACTGCGCTAATGTCTCTCTTTCCTTTTTCTCTCAGATTTACGGGTCTCGACCAAAGTTTGGAATCTCTTCCGCCTCACCTCTCAGAGGGTGTAAAGTCAAGCTTGGATGCACTGATGAAGACATTCCAACGTATGTGATAAACTGATATTTTTCAACAACAGACACTGTATCATCTGAGCCCAGCATTTGTAGAAGATTTAAACATCTCCAAAAAGGCATTCTGTTATTTTGTTTTCTCATATTCTCCGAAATCTTCCCGTTGATTGAGTGACCTTATTCAAATTATCTCCCTCAAAGGTTGCTCAAGGCCTCCAGCTTTAATTGTGGTAAGTACTCTCTGAATGGGATCTTATTTCAAATAGACCTTTTGTTTACGATACGGGAAAGGCCATGCATCTGGGATCTGCATTGTGGCATTGTTCAGAAAGCCAAAGCATCTCTTTTGTTTTCTCATTTAATTTCACACTGGTAACAATATTATTTCCCCCCATATAGTGCAAAGAAACATTGGTCAATGGTAAGTTGATGCTAGCTGTGCAATTGACATTTTCTTGAATCAGATTGGCAATTTAGGATTTGTGTCTGAAGAACTATTGTTTTTATGTTCTCTTTTGCAGAGAAACAACTTTGTGCTGGATTTAACAGGTGGGTTCAGTGCTGTCTTGCACAGTGCAGGTTGTAAGACATTGAGACACACAAGGTATCATTTGTAAACTAATAATGTCGTTTTCATTACCATTTCCTACAGCACACAACTGAAGCAACAAATGTCGATTGGCAATTCCTATGAATCCCTTTGCAATTTCAACATCTCTGAATATGCCTGTTCCTCAGTAAGCTTTTTCAATTCATCACTGAATGTTGTCAGTAGCAACAGATACATTTCTCTCGTCCTCATCTTCTTTATTGATGTTACTCATGTTGATGTCACAGTTGTCTAATTTGGTTCACGTCCCTGCATTCTTTTCTTTAAGACAACTCTTCCGTCAGCGGACAACTTGGTGACGATCCTGAAATGCCAATTGTCGAGCAAAAAGACTTACTCAACAGAAATGTGGAAGCTGTTCTTCCAAAACAATGCTGCTGTTCTGGACCAGGCTCTTCTGAATTACTCCAGCATGGTATGTTGAATCCCAGAATTACAACAAAATGTTGTCAATATGTGTGGATTTTGTCAATATACATCTGTTTAAAACCTTTCCAGAACCCCAACATCAGCAGTCCAGCTATGCCACAGGTCCTTGATGCCATTGGAGATGTCAAAATCAACAACTTCATTAATGCACAGCTGACCGACGCCAGTTTCGTGGACAAGTTGTTCCAGAAGATGCTCCGTCCATTCTTGGCATCTCCATCTAGGAATTTCCTCTCCTGTCTCAGCTCAAAGAACTTCAGTTGTCAGACCTACCAAATTGTGTATGTAAAGCCATGATACCCAATGCCATCGTCAATACAATTGGTGATATGCCTACAATTGAATAAGAAGTCAAGATAACATGGGTAACGTAGGCTCTGTTCTCTTTCAGCATTGATGCTCTAAGCAGCCAATCAGCCTCCATGGACAGAGAGCAAAAACAAGTGATCTTCACTCATTACATCTATCCATTCCTTTCAAGAAATGACTCATCAGGTAATAAATGGTTCTGGAAAGAACAAAAACATCCACACTTCTCTGGGCCAATCCATTGAACTCATCTGCTTAGGGGAACTTAAAGTCCATTTGTTTAACTCTGCTTTTGTTTCAGATCCCGGCTGTGTCTCAAACACCAGTGGAAGCATGGACTGGCTCCAGAGGAACGTTGGCATCTTTTCTGTTTTTGCAGAACTGCAGGAGTTACAAGTCCTCAATCCCGACTTCTCCAGCGTAAGTGGCCTAGGTGTTTGTCTGGATGGTTATCCCCTCATTAACATTACCGTGCCAATCACTGACAGGCGCCACTTTTCTTTTTCTTTTTCTATTTGTAGATGGAATCACTGTCGCTGCTTACCCCAACCCAATTGGCACAGTTGACATTGACCTCTGGGGCATTGAATGACACAGATGACATTAAACTTGTGTTTACGCGGCTGGAGGAAGGAGACGCTTTCAAAAATGTTGACGAGTTTCTGACGCAACTGACCGCAAAGGAAGAGGTAATGCACCTTTGAGATAAACAAACTGCATGATTTCATCTTGACAAATAGCAATCCCCATGTCTTCCTGTGTCTCCCTTTGTGGATAGTGAAAGACAACAAATGAGCAACGAGCAACCTATCATTCTTGTACTTTCATTTATTACCGGCAAAGCTCGATGGAATGCCGTGATGAGTTGTGCAGTGTTTAGGAACTCTGGTCATGTGTTTCAACAGATTCCTGACATCCATCCAGCCGTGAGAGATGTGATGATGAATCAGACGTTCAACATCATCAGCCTTCAATTCCCAGAGTTCGAAACGCTGGACTGGATTGCATGGTTCGAAGTAAAGCTGATTCCCATCCTCCCCAGTTTTAATGAAGTCATGCTCACCATTGCTACCTCAAACGTCAACTGCACCAACTACCAAGTCATGTGAGTAGGGGCCAACTTCCTGCTAAAATTAGCCATGGATTCCATGACGAAAATCTATTGCAAATGTGGGGTGGAAGTGTCATGAGTGTATCTTTTCCCATTTACAGTGTAAATGGAATGGAAAGCGCTTTCCCTGAAATGACTCAGGATAGAAGAGAAGGAATCGCAAGCGTCCTGCTGAAATACCTGAGGAAATATGTACACCTCATCAATGGACCAGGTAGGGCTCACCAAGCAGGTTGTTGTGCTCATTGGCTTTCTGTTTGGTTGTTCATCGCCTCTGCTGGATGAAGTGTGCTTTGTTTGAAAGGAGTGAACAGTTGGCATGTTGCTTCCTTGTCTATTGAATATAACATCAATGTACTCCACTTTTCAATAATCAAAACGGCCATACATGTCTTTTAGCTTGCAGGCAGGACATCCACGATGACAATGACTGGCTTGCAATCAACCTGGGTTCATACTCCGAGTACACAACCTATTCGGATCTCAAAGAGTTCCACATCTCAGGGGTAAAACAATTGTTTGCCAGTGTTCTTTGCATGATCAAAATTGACTAGTTTGGCATTGCGCATGTGTGGAATTATGGCTATTTAGAGGGCTAATGCATTGTATTCTGTTGTCTTCTTCACTCCAGGTGGCAGTTCTAGACTCCCTCTCACCAAACCAGAAAGCTGAATTGATGCTGGACCCAAGCACTGGCGCTCTGGAGAATGAGACTCTTGTGAAGAACATTTTCATCAGCTTGCTGGAATCTCCAAGGGAAGAGCAGCTCAATGAGTTCTTTGTGACTTTTGTTGAAGTCACCAAGCAGGTGAGTACATCACTCTCTGGCTGGAATGGACCTTGTACAGTGAGACCTGGCTATCGACAAATTAATCTGACAAAACAATCAGGATGAATGGATGTCCTCCTAAACCATGAACCATTTATTTTCCAGGAAAACATCACTATCATCACAAACACAGCCGTAAGAGACACAATGCTGGACCTGACCTTGATGGCTCTTGCTCCCAAATTTGACGTTTTTGAGCCAAAAGACTTCCAGCTGTGGTTCCAAGTCAATCTGGTTGTTCTGCTGGCCAGCTTCCATCCTGGCAGATTGGATGATATCCCCCTAAACATCACCTGTGAATCCTACAATGCCATGTAAGAGACTACTTTACACCAAACAAACGTACAAAGCACTATCTCGTAAAGTACAGATTGACAAAAGACTGCGCTAATGTCTCTCTTTCCTTTTTCTCTCAGATTTACGGGTCTCGACCAAAGTTTGGAATCTCTTCCGCCTCACCTCTCAGAGGGTGTAAAGTCAAGCTTGGATGCACTGATGAAGACATTCCAACGTATGTGATAAACTGATATTTTTCAACAACAGACACTGTATCATCTGAGCCCAGCATTTATAGAAGATTTAAACATCTCCAAAAAGGCATTCTGTTATTTTGTTTTCTCATATGCTCCGAAATCTTCCCGTTGATTGAGTGACCTTATTCAAATTATCTCCCTCAAAGGTTGCTCAAGGCCTCCAGCTTTAATTGTGGTAAGTACTCTCTGAATGGGATCTTATTTCAAATAGACCTTTTGTTTACGATACGGGAAAGGCCATGCATCTGGGATCTGCATTGTGGCATTGTTCAGAAAGCCAAAGCATCTCTTTTGTTTTCTCATTTAATTTCACACTGGTAACAATATTATTTCCCCCCATATAGTGCAAAGAAACATTGGTCAATGGTAAGTTGATGCTAGCTGTGCAATTGACATTTTCTTGAATCAGATTGGCAATTTAGGATTTGTGTCTGAAGAACTATTGTTTTTATGTTCTCTTTTGCAGAGAAACAAATTTGTGCTGGATTTAACAGGTGGGTTCAGTGCTGTCTTGCACAGTGCAGGTTGTAAGACATTGAGACACACAAGGTATCATTTGTAAACTAATAATGTCGTTTTCATTACCATTTCCTACAGCACACAACTGAAGCAACAAATGTCGATTGGCAATTCCTATGAATCCCTTTGCAATTTCAACATCTCTGAATATGCCTGTTCCTCAGTAAGCTTTTTCAATTCATCACTGAATGGTGTCAGTAGCAACAGATACATTTCTCTCGTCCTCATCTTCTTTATTGATGTTACTCGTGTTGATGTCACAGTTGTCTAATTTGGTTCACGTCCCTGCATTCTTTTCTTTAAGACAACTCTTCCGTCAGCGGACAACTTGGTGACGATCCTGAAATGCCAATTGTCGAGTAAAAAGACTTACTCAACAGAAATGTGGAAGCTGTTCTTCCAAAACAATGCTGCTGTTCTGGACCAGGCTCTTCTGAATTACTCCAGCATGGTATGTTGAATCACAGAATTACAACAAAATGTTGGCAATATGTGTGGATTTTGTCAATATACATCTGTTTATAACCTTTCCAGAACCCCAACATCAGCAGTCCAGCTATGCCACAGGTCCTTGATGCCATTGGAGATGTCAAAATCAACAACTTCATTAATGCACAGCTGACCGACGCCAGTTTCGTGGACAAGTTGTTCCAGAAGATGCTCCGTCCATTCTTGGCATCTCCATCTAGGAATTTCCTCTCCTGTCTCAGCTCAAAGAACTTCAGTTGTCAGACCTACCAAATTGTGTATGTAAAGCCATGATACCCAATGCCATCGTCAATACAATTGGTGATATGCCTACAATTGAATAAGAAGTCAAGATAACATGGGTAACGTAGGCTCTGTTCTCTTTCAGCATTGATGCTCTAAGCAGCCAATCAGCCTCCATGGACAGAGAGCAACAACAAGTGATCTTCACTCATTACATTTATCCATTCCTTTCAAGAAATGACTCATCAGGTAATAAATGGTTCTGGAAAGAACAAAAACATCCACACTTCTCTGGGCCAATCCATTGAACTCATCTGCTTAGGGGAACTTAAAGTCCATTTGTTTAACTCTGCTTTTGTTTCAGATCCCGGCTGTGTCTCAAACACCAGTGGAAGCATGGACTGGCTCCAGAGGAACGTTGGCATCTTTTCTGTTTTTGCAGAACTGCAGGAGTTACAAGTCCTCAATCCCGACTTCTCCAGCGTAAGTGGCCTAGGTGTTTGTCTGGATGGTTATCCCCTCATTAACATTACCGTGCCAATCACTGACATGCGCCACTTTTCTTTTTCTTTTTCTATTTGTAGATGGAATCACTGTCGCTGCTTACCCCAACCCAATTGGCACAGTTGACATTGACCTCTGGGGCATTGAATGACACAGATGACATTAAACTTGTGTTTACGCGGCTGGAGGAAGGAGACGCTTTCAAAAATGTTGACGAGTTTCTGACGCAACTGACCGCAAAGGAAGAGGTAATGCACCTTTGAGATAAACAAACTGCATGATTTCATCTTGACAAATAGCAATCCCCATGTCTTCCTGTGTCTCCCTTTGTGGATAGTGAAAGACAACAAATGAGCAACGAGCAACCTATCATTCTTGTACTTTCATTTATTACCGGCAAAGCTCGATGGAATGCCGTGATGAGTTGTGCAGTGTTGAGGAACTCTGGTCATGTGTTTCAACAGATTCCTGACATCCATCCAGCCGTGAGAGATGTGATGATGAATCAGACGTTCAACATCATCAGCCTTCAATTCCCAGAGTTCGAAACGCTGGACTGGATTGCATGGTTCGAAGTAAAGCTGATTCCCATCCTCCCCAGTTTTAATGAAGTCATGCTCACCATTGCTACCTCAAACGTCAACTGCACCAACTACCAAGTCATGTGAGTAGGGGCCAACTTCCTGCTAAAATTAGCCATGGATTCCATGACGAAAATCTATTGCAAATGTGGGGTGGAAGTGTCATGAGTGTATCTTTTCCCATTTACAGTGTAAATGGAATGGAAAGCGCTTTCCCTGAAATGACTCAGGATAGAAGAGAAGGAATCGCAAGCGTCCTGCTGAAATACCTGAGGAAATATGTACACCTCATCAATGGACCAGGTAGGGCTCACCAAGCAGGTTGTTGTGCTCATTGGCTTTCTGTTTGGTTGTTCATCGCCTCTGCTGGATGAAGTGTGCTTTGTTTGAAAGGAGTAAACAGTTGGCATGTTGCTTCCTTGTCTATTGAATATAACATCAATGTACTCCACTTTTCAATAATCAAAACGGCCATACATGTCTTTTAGCTTGCAGGCAGGACATCCACGATGACAATGACTGGCTTGCAATCAACCTGGGTTCATACTCCGAGTACACAACCTATTCGGATCTCAAAGAGTTCCACATCTCAGGGGTAAAACAATTGTTTGCCAGTGTTCTTTGCATGATCAAAATTGACTAGTTTGGCATTGCGCATGTGTGGAATTATGGCTATTTAGAGGGCTAATGCATTGTATTCTGTTGTCTTCTTCACTCCAGGTGGCAGTTCTAGACTCCCTCTCACCAAACCAGAAAGCTGAATTGATGCTGGACCCAAGCACTGGCGCTCTGGAGAATGAGACTCTTGTGAAGAACATTTTCATCAGCTTGCTGGAATCTCCAAGGGAAGAGCAGCTCAATGAGTTCTTTGTGACTTTTGTTGAAGTCACCAAGCAGGTGAGTACATCACTCTCTGGCTGGAATGGACCTTGTACAGTGAGACCTGGCTCTCGACAAATTCATCTGACAAAACAATCAGGATGAATGGATGTCCTCCTAAACCATGAACCATTTATTTTCCAGGAAAACATCACTATCATCACAAACACAGCCGTAAGAGACACAATGCTGGACCTGACCTTGATGGCTCTTGCTCCCAAATTTGACGTTTTTGAGCCAAAAGACTTCCAGCTGTGGTTCCAAGTCAATCTGGTTGTTCTGCTGGCCAGCTTCCATCCTGGCAGATTGGATGATATCCCCCTAAACATCACCTGTGAATCCTACAATGCCATGTAAGAGACTACTTTACACCAAACAAACGTACAAAGCACTATCTCGTAAAGAACAGATTGACAAAAGACTGCGCTAATGTGTCATGTTTTGTCTTTGATCATGTCTTGTCCCTGTGCTTCCCTCTGCTGGTCTTATTAGGTTCTTTCTCTTTCTCTCTCTCTATCGTTCCGTTCATGCTCCCAGCTGTTTCTCATTCTCCCTACGACCTCATTTACTCTTTCACACCTGTCCCCTATTTTGCCCTCTGATTAGAGTCCCTATTTCTCCCTCTGTTTTCCGCTCCTGTCCTTGTCGGATTCTTGTTTGATGTTTGCAGTTCCTGTGTCTTGTTCCGCCCTGTCGTGTTCTTTTACCTTCTTCAGATGCTGCGTGTGAGCAGGTGTCTATGTCAGCTACGGCCTGTGCCTTCCTGAAGCGACCTGCAGTCTGTGGTCGCGTCTCCAGTCGTTCCTCTCTATTGACGAGAGGATTTCAGTTTCCTGTTTTGGATTTCCATTGATTTATATCCAGGAGTATCATTATTTGTTTTATACTGGAATAAAGACTCTGTTACTATTACGTCGCTTTTGGGTCCTCATTCATCTGCATAACAGAAGAATCCGACCAAGAATGGACCCAGCGACTACGGATTCTCTCAACACTGCCGTCGAGTTCCAGGGAGCTATGCTCGGCAGACACGAGCAGGAATTGTTTGCTGCTCGTCATGCCGTTGAGACCCTGGCCGCTCAGGTCTCCGATCTCTCTGGACAGTTTCAGAGTCTTCGTCTCGTGCCACCAGCTACTTCCTGGTCTTCCGAGTCTCCGGAACCTAGGGTTAATAACCCACCATGTTACTCTGGGCAGCCCACTGAGTGTCGCTCCTTTCTCACCCAGTGTGATATTGTGTTCTCTCTCCAGCCCAACACGTACTCAAGAGAGAGAGCTCGGATCGCTTACGTCATATCACTCCTTACTGGTCGGGCTCGGGAGTGGGGCACAGCTATCTGGGAGGCAAGGGCTGAGTGTTCTAACGATTATCAGAACTTTAAAGAGGAGATGATACGGGTTTTTGATCGTTCAGTTTTTGGGAAGGAGGCTTCCAGGGCCCTGGCTTCCCTATGTCAAGGTGATCGATCCATAACGGATTACTCTATAGAGTTTCGCACTCTTGCTGCCTCCAGTGACTGGAACGAGCCGGCGTTGCTCGCTCGTTTTCTGGAGGGACTTCACGCTGAGGTTAAGGATGAGATTCTCTCCCGGGAGGTTCCTTCCAGCGTGGACTCTTTGATTGCACTCGCCATCCGCATAGAACGACGGATAGATCTTCGTCATCGAGCTCGTGGAAGAGAGCTCGCGTTAACGGTGCTTCCCCTCTCCGCATCTCAACCATCTCCTCCCACCGGCTCAGAGACTGAGCCCATGCAGCTGGGAGGTATTCGCATCTCGACTAAGGAGAGGGAACGGAGAATCACCAACCGCCTTTGCCTCTATTGCGGTTCTGCTGGACATTTTGTCATGTCATGTCCAGTAAAAGCCAGAGCTCATCAGTAAGCGGAGGGCTACTGGTGAGCGCTACTACTCAGGTCTCTCCATCAAGATCCTGTACTACCTTGTCGGTCCATCTACGCTGGACCGGTTCGGCTGCTTCCTGCAGTGCCTTGATAGACTCAGGGGCTGAGGGTTGTTTTATGGACGAAGCATGGGCTCGGAAACATGACATTCCTCTCAGACAGTTAGGGAAGCCCACGCCCATGTTCGCCTTAGATGGTAGTCCTCTCCCCAGTATCAGATGTGAGACACTACCTTTAACCCTCACAGTATCTGGTAACCACAGTGAGACCATTTCCTTTTTGATTTTTCGTTCACCTTTTACACCTGTTGTTTTGGGTCATCCCTGGCTAGTATGTCATAATCCTTCTATTAATTGGTCTAGTAATTCTATTCTATCCTGGAACGTTTCTTGTCATGTGAAGTGTTTAATGTCTGCTATCCCTCCTGTGTCTTCTGTCCCCTCTACTCAGGAGGAACCTGGTGATTTGACAGGAGTGCCGGAGGAATATCATGATCTGCGCACGGTCTTCAGTCGGTCCAGAGCCAGCTCCCTTCCTCCTCACCGGTCGTATGATTGTTGTATTGATCTCCTTCCGGGGACCACTCCCCCTCGGGGTAGACTATACTCTCTGTCGGCTCCCGAACGTAAGGCTCTCGAGGATTATCTGTCTGTTTCTCTCGACGCCGGTACCGTGGTGCCTTCTTCCTCTCCCGCCGGAGCGGGATTTTTCTTTGTTAAGAAGAAGGACGGTACTCTGCGCCCCTGCGTGGATTATCGAGGGCTGAATGACATAACGGTTAAGAATCGTTATCCGCTTCCCCTTATGTCGTCAGCCTTCGAGATTTTGCAGGGAGCCAGGTGCTTTACTAAGTTGGACCTTCGTAACGCTTACCATCTCGTACGCATCAGAGAGGGGGACGAGTGGAAAACGGCGTTTAACACTCCGTTAGGGCATTTTGAATACCGGGTTCTGCCGTTCGGTCTCGCTAATGCTCCAGCTGTCTTTCAGGCATTAGTTAATGATGTACTGAGAGACATGCTGAACATTTTTGTTTTCGTTTACCTTGACGATATCCTGATTTTTTCACCGTCACTCGAGATTCATGTTCAGCACGTTCGACGTGTACTCCAGCGCCTTTTAGAGAATTGTCTCTACGTGAAGGCTGAGAAGTGCGCCTTTCATGTCTCCTCTGTCACATTTCTCGGTTCTGTTATTTCCGCTGAAGGCATTCAGATGGATCCCGCTAAGGTCCAGGCTGTCAGCGATTGGCCCGTCCCTAAGTCACGTGTCGAGTTGCAGCGTTTTCTCGGTTTCGCTAATTTCTATCGGCGTTTCATTCGTAATTTCGGTCAAGTGGCTGCCCCTCTCACCGCTCTGACTTCTGTCAAGACTTGCTTTAAGTGGTCCGGTTCCGCCCAGGGAGCTTTTGATCTCCTCAAGAAGCGTTTTACATCCGCTCCTATCCTTGTTACTCCTGACGTCACTAAACAATTCATTGTCGAGGTTGACGCTTCAGAGGTGGGCGTGGGAGCCATTCTGTCTCAGCGCTTCCAGTCTGACGATAAGGTCCATCCTTGCGCTTACTTTTCTCATCGCCTGTCGCCATCGGAACGCAACTATGATGTGGGTAACCGCGAACTGCTCGCCATCCGCTTAGCCATAGGCGAATGGCGACAGTGGTTGGAGGGGGCGACCGTCCCTTTTGTCGTTTGGACTGACCATAAGAACCTTGAGTACATCCGTTCGGCCAAACGACTTAATGCACGTCAAGCTCGTTGGGCGTTGTTTTTCGCTCGTTTCGAGTTCGTGATTTCCTATCGTCCGGGAAATAAGAACACCAAGCCTGATGCCTTATCCCGTCTCTTTAGTTCTTCTGTGGCTTCTACCGACCCCGAGGGGATTCTCCCTGAAGGGCGTGTTGTCGGGTTGACTGTCTGGGGAATTGAGAGACAGGTAAAGCAAGCACTCACTCACACTGCGTCGCCGCGCGCTTGTCCTAGTAACCTTCTGTTCGTTCCTGTCTCTACTCGTCTGGCTGTTCTTCAGTGGGCTCACTCTGCCAAGTTAGCTGGCCACCCCGGCGTTCGGGGTACGCTTGCTTCTATTCGCCAGCGGTTTTGGTGGCCTACTCAGGAGCGGGACACGCGTCGTTTCGTGGCTGCTTGTTCGGACTGCGCGCAGACTAAGTCAGGTAACTCTCCTCCTGCCGGTCGTCTCAGACCGCTTCCCATTCCTTCTCGACCATGGTCTCACATCGCCTTAGACTTTATTACCGGTCTGCCTTCGTCTGCGGGGAAGACTGTGATTCTTACGGTTATCGATAGGTTCTCTAAGGCGGCACATTTCATTCCCCTCGCTAAGCTTCCTTCCGCTAAGGAGACGGCACAAATCATCATTGAGAATGTGTTCAGAATTCATGGCCTCCCGTTAGACGCCGTTTCAGACAGAGGTCCGCAATTCACGTCACAGTTTTGGAGGGAGTTCTGTCGTTTGATTGGTGCTTCCGTCAGTCTCTCTTCCGGGTTTCATCCCCAGTCTAACGGTCAAGCAGAAAGGGCCAATCAGTCGATTGGTCGCATTTTACGCAGCCTTTCGTTTCGAAACCCTGCGTCTTGGGCAGAACAGCTCCCCTGGGCTGAGTACGCTCACAACTCGCTTCCTTCGTCTGCTACCGGGCTGTCCCCGTTTCAGAGTAGTCTTGGCTACCAGCCTCCTCTGTTTTCGTCCCAGCTCGCCGAGTCCAGCGTTCCCTCCGCTCAGGCTTTTGTCCAACGTTGTGAGCGCACCTGGAGGAGGGTCAGGTCTGCACTTTGCCGTTACAGGGCGCAGACTGTGAGAGCCGCCAATAAGCGTAGGATTAAGAGTCCTAGGTATTGTCGCGGTCAGAGAGTGTGGCTTTCCACTCGTAACCTTCCCCTTACGACAGCTTCTCGCAAGTTGACTCCGCGGTTCATTGGTCCGTTCCGTGTCTCTCAGGTCGTCAATCCTGTCGCTGTGCGACTGCTTCTTCCGCAACATCTTCGTCGCGTCCACCCTGTCTTCCATGTCTCCTGTGTCAAGCCTTTTCTTCGCGCCCCCGTTCGTCTTCCCTCCCCCCCCCCCGTCCTTGTCGAGGGCGCTCCTATTTACAAGGTACGGAAGATCATGGACATGCGTTCTCGGGGACGTGGTCACCAGTACTTAGTGGATTGGGAGGGTTACGGTCCTGAGGAGAGGAGTTGGGTTCCATCTCGGGACGTGCTGGACCGTTCGTTGATCGATGATTTCCTTCGTTGCCGCCAGGGTTCCTCCTCGAGTGCGCCAGGAGGCGCTCGGTGAGTGGGGGGGTACTGTCATGTTTTGTCTTTGATCATGTCTTGTCCCTGTGCTTCCCTCTGCTGGTCTTATTAGGTTCTTTCTCTTTCTCTCTCTCTATCGTTCCGTTCATGCTCCCAGCTGTTTCTCATTCTCCCTACGACCTCATTTACTCTTTCACACCTGTCCCCTATTTTGCCCTCTGATTAGAGTCCCTATTTCTCCCTCTGTTTTCCGCTCCTGTCCTTGTCGGATTCTTGTTTGATGTTTGCAGTTCCTGTGTCTTGTTCCGCCCTGTCGTGTTCTTTTACCTTCTTCAGATGCTGCGTGTGAGCAGGTGTCTATGTCAGCTACGGCCTGTGCCTTCCTGAAGCGACCTGCAGTCTGTGGTCGCGTCTCCAGTCGTTCCTCTCTATTGACGAGAGGATTTCAGTTTCCTGTTTTGGATTTCCATTGATTTATATCCAGGAGTATCATTATTTGTTTTATACTGGAATAAAGACTCTGTTACTATTACGTCGCTTTTGGGTCCTCATTCATCTGCATAACATAATGTCTCTCTTTCCCTTTTCTCTCAGATTTACGGGTCTCGACCAAAGTTTGGAATCTCTTCCGCCTCACCTCTCAGAGGGTGTAAAGTCAAGCTTGGATGCACTGATGAAGACATTCCAACGTATGTGATAAACTGATATTTTTCAACAACAGACACTGTATCATCTGAGCCCAGCATTTATAGAAGATTTAAACATCTCCAAAAAGGCATTCTGTTATTTTGTTTTCTCATATGCTCCGAAATCTTCCCGTTGATTGAGTGACCTTATTCAAATTATCTCCCTCAAAGGTTGCTCAAGGCCTCCAGCTTTAATTGTGGTAAGTACTCTCTGAATGGGATCTTATTTCAAATAGACCTTTTGTTTACGATACGGGAAAGGCCATGCATCTGGGATCTGCATTGTGGCATTGTTCAGAAAGCCAAAGCATCTCTTTTGTTTTCTCATTTAATTTCACACTGGTAACAATATTATTTCCCCCCATATAGTGCAAAGAAACATTGGTCAATGGTAAGTTGATGCTAGCTGTGCAATTGACATTTTCTTGAATCAGATTGACAATTTAGGATTTGTGTCTGAAGAACTACTGTTTTTATGTTCTCTTTTGCAGAGAAACAACTTTGTGCGGGATTTAACAGGTGGGTTCAGTGCTGTCTTGCACAGTGCAGGTTGTAAGACATTGAGACACACAAGGTATCATTTGTAAACTAATAATGTCGTTTTCATTACCGTTTCCTACAGCACACAACTGAAGCAACAAATGTCGATTGGCAATTCCTATGAATCCCTTTGCAATTTCAACATCTCTGAATATGCCTGTTCCTCAGTAAGCTTTTTCAATTCATCACTGAATGTTGTCAGTAGCAACAGATACATTTCTCTCGTCCTCATCTTCTTTATTGATGTTACTCATGTTGATGTCACAGTTGTCTAATTTGGTTCACGTCCCTGCATTCTTTTCTTTAAGACAACTCTTCCGTCAGCGGACAACTTGGTGACGATCCTGAAATGCCAATTGTCGAGTAAAAAGACTTACTCAACAGAAATGTGGAAGCTGTTCTTCCAAAACAATGCTGCTGTTCTGGACCAGGCTCTTCTGAATTACTCCAGCATGGTATGTTGAATCCCAGAATTACAACAAAATGTTGGCAATATGTGTGGATTTTGTCAATATACATCTGTTTAAAACCTTTCCAGAACCCCAACATCAGCAGTCCAGCTATGCCACAGGTCCTTGATGCCATTGGAGATGTCAAAATCAACAACTTCATTAATGCACAGCTGACCGACGCCAGTTTCGTGGACAAGTTGTTCCAGAAGATGCTCCGTCCATTCTTGGCATCTCCATCTAGGAATTTCCTCTCCTGTCTCAGCTCAAAGAACTTCAG